>NC_066893.1:12682952-12875452 GCF_022985175.1 Labeo rohita
TGCTGGTGCAAAGGGGGAAATTGGTTCTCTAGGAACCACCAAGGAGAACACACACTGTTTTTATTTGTGCAAGTGACATCCTGCGAGTAATGTAGAGCAAGTAATGCAGTATGAATATTTGCTTCGTTTTTAGTGTGAACACACCATTAAAGTCATTAAATAGATTTTGAATAATCTTTTAATGAACTGAACTCTGTATTTTCCGTCTCTAGCTACCTGAATGACCTAGACAGAATATCCAGTCCTTCCTATGTCCCAACTCAGCAAGATGTCCTGAGGACCAGAGTGAAGACCACCGGTATTGTGGAGACCCACTTCACTTTCAAGGACCTTCACTTCAAGTGAGTATTGCAATTGTAATGCAAACACTGAAACTGATGGGGGGAAAAAGTGATTTTTGAGACCTGAGAGTGTGAACTGTGTTTCAACTGTTTGTGTGCATGATTCATGTGCCCGGTTTCAGTTGAGTCATCTGTTTATGCACTATTTTTATCTTAGTCTTTTCTGATCAAACTCCTTTGTGATCACATATATTAAACCAGTATTTACCACAATTCCTAGTAAAAGTCATTGTGTTCAGCGAGAGTGCGTCTCACCACCCACATCTCCTACTTTCAGAATGTTTGATGTGGGCGGCCAGAGATCTGAGAGGAAGAAATGGATCCACTGTTTTGAGGGAGTGACCGCAATCATCTTCTGCGTGTCTCTCAGCGACTATGACCTCGTCCTGGCTGAAGATGAGGAAATGGTGAGCGCTCAAACAAGATCTCTTTTAGTCTCAGCATCACGTGTGTATCGAAACAGAAACTTTGCCTTTTAAAGTTCCTCTCAAACAGTGCTTGATTTCTCCTCTTGTAGAACCGAATGCATGAGAGCATGAAGCTGTTCGACAGCATCTGCAACAACAAGTGGTTCACGGACACTTCCATCATCCTGTTTCTCAACAAGAAGGATCTGTTTGACGACAAGATCAAAAGAAGCCCGCTTACTATTTGTTTCCCTGAGTATACTGGTATGAACAGCTTAAAATTAATTTTTTAAAAGTACAATTTCTGTAGGATTATTTTATTTTGTATTGTATACAAATAAGATTAAGAAAAGAAAAAAAAAATCACAGGTAATCACAGGTGCCAATATACAGAGGTATCGCATGGCTACAAGTGTGATATGTTTATAACGTTCAATGGCATGTGTGTATATACGTAAGAAACGACAACGGAGTGTCTTTAAAAAACTTCTTTTGTGCAAAGCACTTCCTTTTGCCACTGATTCAAAACTGAAGTTGACAGTTTAACAACTAGGAAAGGCTGCTGTCACCATTGATGCCATGGACCTCACATCTCCAAAAACATTAAAGTAAAAATCCACTTCCAAAACAAAGATTTACATATAATGTACTCACCCCCTTGTCATCCAAGATGTCATGTCTTTCTTCAGTCGCAAATAAATTGTTTTTTGAGGAAAACATTTTAGCCTTTTTCTCCATATAATGGACGGATATGGTCCTTGATTTTGAACGTCCAAAATGCAGTTTAAATGCGGCTTCAAATGATCCCAAATGCAGGTGTAAACGATCCAAGCCCAGTCTTATCTAGCAACACGATCGGTTATTTTCATATAAATAATACTATTTATATACTTTTTGATCTCAAATGCTCGTCTTGTCTTGCTTTGCCTGGACTTTTTCCAGTTCATGACAGTTAGGTGTGTCAAAAAACTCCCACCTCATGTTCTCCCTCAACTTCAAAATCGTCCTATATCGCTGTTTTACCTTTTTTGTTAAGGGTGTTTGATCTTCTTTAAATATTAACTTTGCAAACACTGGGTCGGTACTTCTGCAGCGACATAGGATGATTTTGAAATAATTTTTGAAGTTGAGGGAGAAAATTTTTCCGGCATACCCTAACTGTCATGAGCCAGAATACACAGATCAACAATAATCAATAGTTTCACTAGATAAGATCTTTCTTCCTCGGCTGGGATCGTTTGAAGCCGTATTTAAACTGCATTTTGGAAGTTCAAACTCGGGGCACCATATCAGTCCATTATATGGAGAAAAATCCTGAAATGCTTTGCTCAAAAAACATAATTTCTTTATGACTGAAGAAAGAAAGACATCAACATCTTGGATGACAAAGGGGTGAGTACATTATCTGTAAATTTTCATTACGGAAGTGGACTTCTCCTTTAATGCAAGTTTTTAAATGGATCTTATTTTTATTAACATTTATATATTATATTATTAACTGCATATTTGAAGTCTAAATGAGTGCATTCTCACCTAAAAACTTAAAACTACAGTTTGTGACTCAAAAACTGTTTTATTTATGAAATTATAGTGGATTTGGGTGTTTGGCATGACACTCATTGTGAGAAATGCCGCAAGAGGAGTGATACAAACAGTAAAACAGTTGGAGTGCCGATATCACTGGAATATTGCATTGCTAGAAAGAACTGTTGTTTTTAAAAAATTAAAAATAAAAAAACTACTAAAATGATAAAACAACAAAAATTTCTAAAACTTCAAAATGAAAATGAAAACAAAAAGAAAGCATAAAAATAAAATATCTATAATAAAAACAAATATAATATCTCAACGATACAAAAATAACACATGCCTACAATAATATATAAATCTATAATATATACTAGTGTTATTTTAATATCATTGAAACTGTTAATATTTTTAATCTGTGTTTAATATAGAAATGGCATAGAAAGTGAATGATACCAGTTAAAAGTTTTTGGACAGTAAGATGATGATGATGATATTATTATTATTATTATTATTATTATTATTATTATTATTATTAATTTTTTTTTTTTTTTTTTTTTTTTTTTTTAAAGAAGTCTCTTCTGCTCACCAAGCCTACATTTATTTGATCCACTGCAAAAGCAGTAATATTGTCAAATATTTTTACTATTAAAAGTAACTGTTTACATTTTTAAATCTATTTAAATAGAAATTTATTCCTGTGGTCAAAGCTACATTTTTAGCATCATTACTCCAGTCTTCAGTGTCACATGATCCTTCAGAAATCATTCTAATATGCTGATTTTCTGTTTAAGAAACGTTTATTATTAATATTATTATCAATATTTAAAGCAGTTGAGTACTTGAGTAGTTGTTTGTTTGTTTTTTTTTTTTTTTTTTTTTTTGAGTCAGTGATATTTTTTTGGAAAAGAAATTATAAAAATTAGTACTTTTATTTAGCAAGGATGCTTTAAATTGATCAAAACTGATGATAAAGACATTTATAATGTTACAAAAGATTTCTATTTCAAATAAATGCTGCTCTTCTGAGCTCTATTAATCAAAGAAACCTATTTTTAGCATAATGTTTTTTTTTTTTTTTTAAGCATCAAATCAGAATGTTAGAATGATTTCTGTAGGAGCATGTGACAAGTAGTGATGCTAAAAATTCACAGGAATAAATGACACTTTAAAATATATTCAAATAGAAAACAATTATTTAAAATGGTAAAAATATTTCAGAATTGGACTTTTTACTGTACTTTGGATCAAATAAATGCAGGCTTTGTGAGCAAAAGAGACTTCTTTAAAAACATTAAAAATCTTGCTGTTCAAAAACTTTTGACTAGTGTATATTACAGAAAATGTAATGCATTTCCCTATAATATTATGAAATATTCTCCATATTAATGTGTGAAACTCTCTACAAGGATCCAGCACGTATGAGGACGCAGCCGCTTACATTCAGTGTCAGTTTGAGGACCTGAATAAGAGGAAGGACACCAAGGAGATCTACTCCCACTTCACCTGCGCCACCGACACCAAGAACGTGCAGTTCGTCTTTGACGCCGTCACTGACGTCATCATCAAAAACAACCTTAAGGACTGTGGGCTCTTCTAAAACAAACCATCTGACTGGTGAGCAGAAGCACAACATCTTCATTTTTAATTAATTTATTGGTATGATTTTCATGAATCTGTTATTTTGTTTTTAGTGTGACGGCGAGTGGGCTGATGTGAAATCTTTGGGAGAACCGGAGCAGGAGAAAGGTCAACCATGAACCTGAATGTTAAATGCGTTACTTAACTTTATATTTATGTTCTCCAAACATTTTAGAATTTTTTAGAGCGTTTTAGGGAAAAAAAGAGCATTTTGTGTAAAATATTTGTACAACTGTAATTGTTGCTGGAGTTTTTCACCGTTTTTAGACTGACTTTACAGGTCCTTTTATAAGGGGATTTTTCATTCAAAGGGATTTTGGGAACATTATTCTGTCTCTTTCTGTCTTTAAGGTCATGTGCCTTGCAGTTATTGTTGCAGTGCTTTTTTCTCACTTCAGCCAAGTTAAATAAGAGCCGGCTGATATTTATCCACACATCTTAGTAGTCTAGACTATGAAAGCAAGATATTTTGAGACCAAACACCTGCGGGTGATCTCAGAGCTGTGAATTCAATGGGGAAAAAAAATCCAAGCATGTCTGAAACTACTCGCAGGGTCAGAATAGTTCAGAAAACCCTTGTGTGATCCGAGCGCAGCCGTAAGTACGAGTGTGCGTGTTGTCAGATTTGCCTGTGTTTTGGAATGATGGAAAAACTGTGGTGAGCCTGATGAAATGTTTCCTCTGCACCTGCAAATCATGAACTGTTTTAATGGAGAGGCTTTTACATGAATAAGCATTTTTTTTATTGATCAAAGGGAACCATTTTTAAATCCATTGAAAGGGACCAAAGAATTTCTCTTCTGAATTCCTATAACACTTTTCTTTTTTTGCACTAGGTCCACATAGCCATGTTACATAACACATGATTTGATAACCTGTACAATGTAATGTCATATAGAAGCCCTTAGTAGGAATCTTTTCTGATAGTAACACGATCAATTAAAATGGTTTCAATTTCACATCCCTTAAATGTAGGTTCTCATTGGATGGGAACAAATGTTGACTAATATTCACTATTTTGCTAATAAAAATGCTGTTGAAATAACAGCATCCTGAAATCAGATTGAGTTTTTCTTTTCACTTTTTGAGCAAGTAGTCCATTTTTATATGTTGTTTGAACATTAATGAGTGTTGGCAGTGTATGTACAAATCTACCCTATAATTATAAAAATCCATACAGTGGTTTTTTAATGAATCTGTCAAAATAATATCCTCTTTTTCAAATCGAGCCGTTCTCAGATGCCTGTCGTTGTGGCGTCACACCCACAGAGGCCGCTCCCACGATAGTTGATTGACATCAGCATCTTACCTCAGATCACCAATAACAGTCCGACCTCCATTGTTTCAATGTAAGTTAGACAAGAATATCTCTGATTGAGCGATTGAGGTGTTGTGTTGCTGGATGTAATAATGAACATAGTGGTCGTCATTTACTCCCGACATCTGAGCTGCTGAAGATGCAGTGGATTACATTTGTTTGTGAAGGGAATGCACCTTCTGATCTACGTAAATGCGTCTATTTTCGTGTGAATCATTCGTGATCCAGCTTCACTTACAGCAGAAGTGAGTATAAGGTAATTATGTGCTAGTTAGCAAGTTTAGCGGCTAAAGTAAACAGGCTCGTCACTCCACAGAGAGAAGAGAGGGGCGGGGCGAGCAGAGCTCATTTGCATTTAAAGCAACCTTGACCAGAACAGGATGATTTTTGCAGAGCTGATTTTGGCAAGGTAAAAAAGGTGTTTTTTGCACTACCGTTGAGAAATTTTAACCAAAGCATGTTATAGACTTTTCATTAAAACTAAAGAATCATTTCAACTTGTGGAAAATGGGCATCCGATGACCCCTTTAAAGGGATAGTTCAACTAAAAATGAAAATTCTGTCATTACTCAGCCTTACGTCATTCCAAACCTGAGACCTTCGGTCATCTTCAAAACATAAATTAAGATATTTTTTAAAAAATCTGTGAGCTTTCTGACCCTGATTAGACAGCAACGTGACTACCATGTTCAAGACCCAGAAAGGTAGTAAGGACATTGATAAAACTGTTCATGTGACATCAGTGGTTCAACCTTAATTTTATGAAGGGATGAGTCTTGCAGGTTGGGAATGATATGAGGGTGAGTAATTAATGACAGAATTTTCATTTTTGGGTGAACTATCCATTTAATCTTCACCCTCATATGAACCCTGAAACCACATTTGAGTGTTTTTCTTTAAACAGAGGTTTTTAAAGTGTTTGAGATGTCTATAAATCAATGTTTTCCCCACAGGAATATTCTGTAAGAGCTCATGCGTCACACAGCGCTGTTGAAAACATGGAAGCACACTGCACTCTTGTGGCGATGACAGGACAAGGCAGAAATTTGTTTCCCATTGGCAGCTGGGTTTCATGGTTTAACAGGCAGGCGAATTATTTGGACACTTTTAAACTGATGGGGAAATTGGCTTAAAAAAATTGGCTTATCCTCTGTCCCTCGAAGCTTTCTTTTTTCTTTCTTTTTTTTTTTTTTTAACTGAAAATCTATATAAAGCAAGGTTATTTTAGTTATCTAAAGACTTAATAAAATAAATACTTTTTTTCTAATTTCTTGAAAAAATAAATAAAAACATAATCACATTTCTCATTTTATAATTTAGTTTAACTTGAAGTACTAACATAGACCAGAAAAAAAAACTATATGGCTATATATATATATATATATATACATATATATATATATATACATATATACATGTATATATATATACATATATACATATATATACATATATATATATATATATATATATATATATATATATATATATAACAAAACATATAAAAGTGATACAATGAAACTTATGACAGTAAGAATTAGTAATATAAAAATGGATTATATAAAATTGAATGTCATAACATTTTTAATTATATGTAAAATAAACCATTTTAATATAAAGAACTACTTTACTATAAAGAACCTTCATAACATTATATAGATTGAATATCACAACAGTATTAATTTGTGTAATATAAAAATATATAGATTATATAGAATTGAATGTCATGTAATTAAAAAATGAAACATATATAAACCATTTTAATATGAAGAAATGTTTTGCTACAGAACCTTCATAAAAATATATAGATTGTCATATTTCTATATAACAATGTATATAACTTCTAAAAGTAATAATTAGTGTAATATAAAAATATATAGATTGTATTAAATTGAATGTCATGTAATTAAAAGAAAAAATATAACCCATTTTAATATAAAGAATTGTTTTACTATAAAGAACCTTCTTAAAAATATATGAATGAACTTGAATGTCATTTTTAATTTATATATAACTTATAGCAGTAATAATTTGTGTGTAATATAAAATATATAGATTATATAAAATTGAATGTCATATAATTAAAAAAAAATTTTTTTTTACTATAACGAACCTTTATAAAATATATAGATTGAATGTCATATTTTAAATGTTTATATATAACAATGTATAACTTATAACAGTAATAGTTTGTGTAATGTAGAAATATTAATTGGAATGCACAATGAAAAAACATGATTTTTGAACATTTTTAAAAACAGTTATCTGTTTTTGCAAATGAACTTCACATATAGAAAAAACATTTTAATATGAGGATTTTTTTACTATATGTAGCAATGTATATAACATTATATATGTTGTATGTTATATATAGTAAAAAAATGTACTATGTATAGCAACAGTAATAATTTGTGTAATTTAAAAATACATAGATTATATAAAATTGAATGTCATGTAATTAAAAAAAAGAAAAATATAAAAGAAAATTATATGATTATCTATCTAAACCATTTCAATATGAAGAAACTTTTTCACAGTAAAGATCCTTGTTTCATGAATGTTAATAGTTCTTCATAAAAGCATAAAGAATGAAGTTTTAGTGCGGAGAAACTTAATTTTTAATTCTCACCTTGTTGTTAATTTATCTCTTGGATGACTTCCAGTTTGAAAAGCTGGCTTAAACTGTTTTAAATTAAATTCTGTGCACTAAATCTGGATTCACATTTTGTGACACACCCTCCAATAAAGTGTAAAACCACACAGTACCGATCTCCATCCTAAACCACAGCTGACTCACACCATTAGATCATCCACATGTCCATGTGGCCCGTGCAGGCTCTATTTTAGGGTAAGTTCGGGATTTAAATGTAAGTGATTTGACTAATCTCTCAAACGGAGATCAAACACACGGCTAATAAAGTGGAAGTTAAGAGGAAAAAGATGGAGAACCTGATCAAAAAAAAAAATCCATACTTTACATCGGACCTCCAGTATCCTGATTGGACAGCTCTGTCTGTTTAATCAACCACACAACAGATGATGTCTGTTCTCGTAACTGTAGTGCTCCAAATGACTGATTATTTAAAAAGTCCTGTGAGACATTACAGATGAGCCAGACTATTTTAGCAACTTTAATCCACTCTGTGTACTTTGTAGATGGTGTAATTACTTTTGCATATTACATATGCCAAGGCACAATAGCTTTTAGGATCGATTTATGGCCATTTATGTGTTGCTGAATATATCAAGTTGTCTTGTGTGGTTGTAATATTTTTTAAAGGATTTGAACAAATGATGTAAATTGAAAATGTACATTTTATTATTGCTCTTATATTCTAACTGTAAAATATGTGCCCATAAAACAGCTATAAGTAATATAAAAGTAGCAATAAATATAGACCTTTTTATAGTTAGAAATAGAAAAGCTGTGTAATCCTAATCCAAACAATATTGAATGAACATTATCCACTTTAATGGATATATGAGATTCATGGATTCAATAGTGCGAAAGACATTTGGTATTGGCGGCTGTCTAGAGAGCTAGAAAGCATTTTTGCTGCCTTGGTAGAAATCTCAGTAGGATTTTAATACTCTCTCGTATGCTTTATGAGTTTAAAATGAGTTTAAACTTCATTAAAACTCTTCTAAATTAGCTAGTACTAGGGTTAATGAGTCGATTCCTCACAGAACCGATTCTTTCATTCCCTCAAAGGTCTGACCGCGGGTTACTGTGTTTATAGTTGATACTTTATTCATCCAAACAAGTCGAATCTTTTGAATCAGGTCACTTAAAAGATTAATTCACTGATTCATTCGGTGACTCTTTCTGTCTGTACAGTAGGTGGCAACCAGTGGGAGTCTTTAGGAGTATTACATGCGAGTGAATCACTCAACAGATTTTGTTAAAAATACTTCATTTTAGAAAGCATTTTTGGCCAAAACTGCTGCTTTGTTAGAAATCTCACTAGGTTTTGAGACTCTGTCGTATTATCTATGAGTTGAAACTTCACTAAATCTGTTCTAAATGAGACTGCTAGGGTTATGAGCTGATTAATAACCGATTCTTTAATAACCGAATCTTTGAGAAGTGAATTGAGAGTCGACTTGAGAGTTAATTCCTCAAAAGTCTGACATATCCGGCCGTGAGATAACTAGTACTGTCTTCGTTACCTTTATTACACACCATATAGGAGTGATCATCGATACTTTAATCATTCAAATAATTTGAATCTTTTAAATCATTCACTTAAAAGATTAATTCACTGATTCATTCGGTGATTCTTTCTGTCAGTACACAAGTAGGTGGCGACCAGTGAGAGTCTACATGCGAGTGAATGACTCATTAGCCTATACTTAATTTATACAGATTTAGAAAGTGTTAAGATGTTGCCAACTACCAAACATAATCATTTAATTTATACTTACATGTGAGTCAGTCAACAGACTTTAAAAAAAGAAGAAACTTAGATTTATGTTTTAAAACAAATGTGAGATTCTTGCCAGTCATACCACCAAAAATAATTAAGTTATAACTTATTAAAACACATAAAGGATCAATTATGCTATTTTTCTTATGAATCAAGATGTCTGTTTTTAAATCAAATCTTGAAATCAACTCAACCAATTCTGTAATCTTGGAATTTAAAAATCCTGCAATCAAACCATCATAATTTACATAAAAAACAAACAAACAAACACACACAGGACCAAATTATACTTTACACGTTTGTCTTATGAATCAATATATCAGTCTTTATTCAAATCTTGGATTCGACTTGATTAATTCCATAAATTTGGGAATCAAAAATCAACCTGCGATCGAACAACATGACATTTATTGAAATAAAAGGTTACACATAGGATCATGTGACCCTGGACCACAAAACCAGTCTTAAGCCAAAAATACATTGTATGAGCCAAAATATTGATTTTTCTTTTATGGCAAAAATCATGTTCCATGAAGATATTTTGTACAATTCCTACTGTTACTATATCAAAACTTAATTTATGATTAGTAATATACATTGTTAAAAACTTTATTTGGACAACTTCAAAGGCAATTTTCTCAATATTTAGATTTTTTGCACCCTCAGATTCCAGGTTTTCAAATAGTTGCAACTGGACAATATACATCAATGGAAAGCTTATTTATTCAGCTTTCAGATTATGTATAAATCTCAATTTTGGAAAAATTGACCCTTATGACTGGTTTTGTGATCCAGGGTCACATATTATACTCAGCACATTTTTCTTATAAATCAATATATCAGTCTTGATTCAAATCTTGGATTCGACTTGATTAATTCCATAAACTTGGAAATCAAAAATCCTGCAATCGAACAGCATGATAGTTTATATGTAGAAAAAAAAAAGAAAAAAAGTCAGACATATGATCAAATTATACTTTGCACGTCTTTCTTATAAATCAATATAACTGTCTTGATTTAAATCTTGGATTGGACTCGATTCCATAAACTTGGGAATCTAAAAAAAACCGTTTGAGGCAGCTGTGGTCGCGCACCTTCCTTCCTTCCCTTTTCGTCCGAGGCTCACTTTTCCGTGCAGCCCGTTTTGAGGAATGCACGCTCGTCTTGCACTAGCATTCCTGCCTCCTCCTAGACATCACATCCGGGTCACTCGGCAGTCAGCGTGTAAGCGAGCGTGCTCCTCTATACAGTTGCGTACTGCTGCTGCAGCTCTCAGCGCAACTCCACTGCATGCAACATGGACACTACGAGCAGCGGCCAGCCGCGGAGGATCTGAGCGCGCCTCGGGAGCGCTGCTGACACGCGATACGCCGCACTGGGGCAGGGATGAGGTGCCATCCAGCAGCCGCACACTGGTAGGCGAGTCGTCAATTGTCAGCGATGTCAAAGAGTCTGAAGAAGAAGAACCACTGGACGAACAAAGTCCACGAAGCGGTGCTCACCAGGAATAAGGAGGGCGAGCTGGGGTTCGACTTGAAAGGGGGCGCCGAGAACGGCAATTTCCCTTATTTTGGGGAAGTGAAGCAGGGTAAGGTGGCCATCCAGAGCGGCAAGCTGTCCCAGGACGAGCTGCTCTTGGAGGTCAACGATACACCGGTGGCAGGGCTCACCATCAGGGATGTGCTGGCCGTGATCAAGCACTGCAAAGACCCGTTCCGGCTGAAGTGCGTGAAGCAAGGTGAGGATAAACATCAGCGCGCCGCCGCCGTCTCTACGTGTGAACGAGAGAGCGACCCCTCCGCTGTCTGGGGCTGCTGTCTGCCCATTATTCCCGCACAAATCCTGTTTACACACAAAGGTGCATTTCAGATCCCGCGCCCGTTGGTGTGCTTTATCGATTAAAGCCGCGAACGTTCCATCGTCGCTCGTGGCAACTGAAGTTACAATGTGGCGGATTGTCACATAAACATGTCAATGAAATTTGAGCTTTGTTTGGATTCTAAGGACCGTGGTATCATGCGCGAGGGGGCGGGGGTGTTCCGCCCCGTGTCTGAGATATTTTGGCCCGCGGGTCCGCCATGGGCGAACTGGCCGAATATTTGAAGGCAATTTCATTGATCTCGTAAATTGCACGGTGTCTGTGGCAAGCCGTGTTAACATTGATTTCTTAGCACTACTAACTAGTAGCTATTGTTACTAGTATTCATACTGATAGTATAACGTCACATTAGCAGTATTTTACTAGTACTCGCTCTAGTGAATGAGGCTTAATTAAAAAAATCAATAGCAACTATTCAGTAGATTCTTATGGAAGAAAATTTCCGCCACTGAATAAAAAATTTAAAGATCGTTGAGACTTTTTATCTCACAATTGTGACCTTTTTTCAAGCAATTGCCAGCACATCTCAGAATTGCATGATATAAATCCACGGTTGCAAGTACTAAATTCACAATTACACCATGTGAACTCACAATTGTGAGAAATAAAATTGCAATTCTGAGAAATAAAGTCAGAATTGCTAGGTATAAACTCGGAATTCTGCCATTTTTCTCAGAATTGCAAATTTATCTCTTGCAGTTGTGACTTTAAAAACAGAATTGTGAGATAAGTTGCAATTCTGAGAACATATCAGTCTTTTTTCCATTCAGATTTGGACTTTATAACTCACAACTGTGATGTATAAGCTCACATTCGCAAGAAAAAAGTTAGAATTTCGAGATACAAACTTGCATTTGTGAGAAAAAGTCAATTTCTCGCAATTGCAAGTTTATATTCCACAATTTTGACTATATATCTCGCTATTTGACTTTATAACTCATAATTGTGATTTTTATATCTCACAAATCTGGGAAAAAGTCAGAATTGTGAGATGTAAACTTGCAATTGCGAGAAAAAAATGTCAGAATTGTGAGAAGTCGCAATTACTTTTTTTTTTTTTTTTTTTTTTTTAATTCAGTGGTAAAAACGGGCTTCCACAGATACTGTTCCAACAATGGCTCATATTTGTTCAGTTGTTCACTAATATTTACACATTCTAGTACTTTTTCTAGCAGTCACTATCACTATAGTGACAATTAATTAGTCCACTGTTACACTGTAACCAATCCTTAGCACTAGCTAGTAGACATTAAGTTACTAGTAGTAATATACATTAGCAGTATGTTACTAGTGCTGATTTTTTTTAATGAATAAGTAATCCAGTGCTTACTAGTATCACAAGACATTTTAGTACTTATTCTTTTGTTACTATCACTATAGTGACAATTAACTAGTCCACTGTTGCAGTGTCACTAATCCTTAGCACTAACTAGTAGACATTAAGTTACAAGTACGTATATTAGTAATACACATTAGTAGTATATTACTAGTGCTCTAGTAAGTAATCAAGTGCTTACTAGTATCGCAAGATGTTCTAGTACTTATTATTTTGCCACTAGTCGCTATAACTGTAGTGATAATTAACTAATCCGCTGTCACATTGTCACTATTCTGTAGCACTAAACAGTAGACATTAAGCTACTAGTACTTATATTAGTAATACACATTAACAGTATATAACTAGTGCTGATTTTTAAAAAATGACTAGCAGTAATCAAGTGCTTACTAGTATCACAAGACATTCTAGTACTTATTCTTTTGTTATCAGTCATTGTTAAGTTACTAGTACTTATATTAGTAAAACACATTATCAGTATTTTACTAGTGCTGATTTTTTAAATGACTAGTAAGTAATCCAGTCCTTACTATTAACACAAGACATTCCAGTACTTATTCTTTTGCTACTAGTCACTATCACTGTAGTGATAATTAACTAGTCCACTGTCACTTTGTCAATAATCCTTAGCACTAACTATATACTTATTCTTTAGCTACTAGACTAGTTAGCTACTAGTATGTACTCTATTTGTTGCTGGAACTTGTTCTAGTTTTACTAGTAACTATTAATTTGGTATTAGAGCTTATTCTATCTTATTGAATCAAGTACTAGTACTTGCGTTCATTTAACTATATAAATAGTTACTGATGTTTTTAAGTTTTGCTGGTAATATTCAGGGTTATTATTGTTAATTAAAACATTTTTGTTAATTGAAACAAAGCTGACATAAAAAAAGTGAAAACCGTAAACTAAACAAAAATTAGGAATGTTGCCTAGGCAACTAACTGAAATAAGTTTTAAGTTTAATCAATAAAAGATTATTAACTGGAAATTATCAAAATGGAATGAAATAAATTAAACCTTAATAGTAGTGCTAAAAAATGACAAAACTTATTAAAATGACTAAAGCAATTATAAAAAAATAAAAATAAAAAAATAAAATCTAATCTAATTTAAAATATAGAATAATACTACTATAACACTGGTAGCAATTGAATAGACAATTCTGATGTATTTCAGTACTAGTAACATTTTACAAGCAGATTTTATTTAAATCACCAAGTAGTCATTCTGGCTGGTCATTATATATGACAAACAAAAAAACAACTGTCACTTTTAAGTCTAGAAATGTTGCAAATAACAGTGGAAATAAACAATAGTGTCTTGTATATATGTACTAGTAAAGCTATATATACTGTTTAATAACTCTGATATTGGAAAAGATCGTAGTGTCTATTGGAATAAATGTTAAAATGGCTTGCCATAAGGTGGCATCTCTTAAAAACAATGGATTTCAGTGGTGAACAGGAGATGGGAAGTGCCCATGTGAATGGGAGGAGTGATGTTATCTCTCCCACAGATGTTGACTTGCAATGATGGGATTTGAGGACGTGCAGCTGTCTTCAGGTCTACAGTGCTGAGTTTTCAACAATGCTTATGGTACATTTGCTGTGTTTTCTGTTCTTGTTTGAAGCAAACTTCAGCCCCCGGGCCTGCGCTTTGGAAAACATCCCCAACTCCCAAGTGAAAGCAAAAAATATCTTGATGCAAGCAATGGTTGTGTCTTGGGAGATCCAGATCAGTGGACTGACTGAGTAAATATTGACTGGCTGCTGAAGATCAGGGTTTGGGGAACTTGTCCGACAGGCGTTTTATAATGTACTTATAGTGTAAAACGGCGTAGGAAGACAGAGGCTAGCGTAATAAATTCATTTTAATGATTGAAATCTAGTAGAGCAGGTCATTTGAATGCAAGGATGGACTGCTGTTAGGAAGAACATCGATTTTTTTCATGGTAAGCCCATCGACTTGTGGGTCGGTTGTTGAATCCTAAGTAATATAAATTGTAACTCTCTAAATTTGGGATTTAAACTGAACATTTTGTGATTTCATTACAAAATTTCCCCATTTCCTATCTAAAGCCTCCTATTCCACTGATGTTTTTCTAAGGGATGTTTAATTTGATTGTGCTACTAATATAAAAACAGGTATTTAAAAAGATATTTGATCCAAAAATAAAAATTCTGTCATCATACAGGTTATGGAATAGTGAGTAAATGGTGTCGTTCCAAACCTGGAATACAAAAGAAGATATTCTGATTACATTTTTAACAGTTTTTGTCTATACAATGAAAGTCAGTGGGGTCCAAAACAACACTGAACCTCCTTGACTTTCATTGTATAGACCAAAAAAATGATAGACTTTTTTTTTTAATATATATTCTGTTCCATAAAATAAATAAACTTGTGGTTTTGAAACAGTGAGTAATTTATGTTGTTCCAAACCTGGAACACAAAAGATATTTTAAACAATTTTTAATTAGTTTTTGCAAGGCGTCAATACCGATTATTAGAGATCAAGTAGACCGATAACCAATATTTTGAACTGATATATATGTCTGGTGTAAAAATTAAATTTAATGTCACAATTAAAAATAACAAGGGCTCTGAATAAAACTTTCTTTAAATGCTTATTATTTTAACGGTTCTGAAAATGACAGATACGTTAACCATTAAAATGCCTAATATCGGCGCTGATAATCAGTCGACTCCTAGTTTTGCCTCTGAAAGAAATTTGTGATTATGGAACATTGATTGAATGTTGTTCCAAACTTGAAGACATTTTAAATACATTTTTAATAGTTTTTGCTAGGGATCGACTGATATGTTTTCAGAGGCGATGCTGATATCGATTATTACAGATCAAGTAGACCAATAACCGATATTTTGAACCGATATTTATATTTGGTGTAAACATTAAAATTAATGTCAAAATAAAAATAACAAGGGCTCTGACAAAAACTTTCTTTAAATGTTTTTAAATTATTTTTTTGGCAAATCGGTTTTAAAATTGACCGATACCGATAACCGTAAAAATGCTTAATATAAAATAATGCTTAGATAATTGACCAGGTCGATAAACGGTCAACTCTTATTAGGTGTTGACCGTTATGTGTTTTTCAGGGCCGATGCCACTACCGATTATTACAGATCAAGTAGACCGATATCTGGTTTTTTGAACCGATACACAGTAGTCAACATTTGAAGTGGATAAAAATGTTTGACTTAAAAAAAAAAAAAAAAAAAAAACTTTATTCTACTCTTTTCCCTTTCTAGCCTGTACTTATCTGAACAATGCCTGTTATATGGTATTATGAGCACTTCCTAAGTCGTTTTGCCTCTTTAGGACAAATTGCTTGACGTATTCCCCACTTGTAAGTTGCTTTGGATAAAAGCGTCTGCTAAATGAATAAATGCAAATGTAAATGTAAATAAAAAAAGTTCATCAAAATTGTCCTAAGACAAAAATAGATATTGTTTTTGGTTTTAAGACAATTTCGATGAAAGTTTTTGATCTACTTCAAATGTTGACTACTATATATGTGGTATAAAAATGAAAATTAATGTCAAAATTAAGAATAACAAGGGCTCTGACAAAAACTTTCTTTAAATGCATTTAAACTATTTTATCAGTAATAAGTTTTGAAAATGACTGATACCAATTACCATTAAAACACTTAATATCGGCCAGACCAATAATTGGTCGACCCTTAGTTTTTGACCACACAATGAAAGTCAGTGGGGTCCAAAATAACACTCATCCTCATTGACTTTCATTGTATAGACAGATATATTTTTCAAATTATATTAAATAAATGAAAGAAATTAAATGACATTCCAAAAACCTAGTTGACTTTCAAAAAACAAAACAAAACAAACAAACAAACAAAAAAAACACGAAATCTCTTCTTTTGAGTTAATAATAAAGTCATACAGGTTTTGGAACAAATTTCATTTTTTTAACGAATTTTTAACTCTCTTTTTAAGACATGTTAAAGTATAATATTAACTGACATTATATGAACAGATTCAGTAGGTAATAGTTTGTATTATATGCATGTGCATCATATGCTGTGAGATCTGATTGGCCAGTTTTTCTTTAGTCTCAGTCAGTCCTGCTTTGATGTGATGGAGGAGATGGTGTGTGTTGATGCATGTCCAGGGCTCACTTTTGTGGCTTGGTGGATGCCCGACTTGTCATAATGACCCAATTCTGACAGTTATATAAATATCAAGCTAAGTAGTCAACTAGGCTGCCTTCATACAATCACATTTACGCGTAGCAGCACGTTTGATTTGGAATAAAGCACGTCTATTGCTGTCTTATTTTAGCAGTTGTCTTTCATGTTTTCATTTAATCTTCTGAGGCAGATATTTGGTTTAGTGTTTTCATAATCCTGTGCCGCTACACTACTACGCTCCCAGCGCATTGACCGAAACCCATGCTGCGACCTTCGGTTTTCCGAGACACTTCTGATGCGTTGACTGTTTTTAAATATCAGCAATATAATCTCATTATTTTTCAGTTGTGAAGTGCAATAATTGGTTATATAACATGTTCAGTTCGCACAAATGGGTTTGCTAACTGATTAACACGAACATGACTCTGAGCAGATTTCTGCAGCCTTGGGGGTTTAACTTATTTCGCTTTGAAGTGTAATTTATCCATGACAGTCATTATTCTGTCATAATGGTCGGCATTTTCCTTAGAGATGTGAGATAGATTTGGTATTTCATCTTGCATTTAGTCATTTTAAATAAGTCATTTCTTTCATCTGCGTTTTTCAATATTTCATCAGCGTCTCTCATCTTCTATGATCTCAGTTTCTTTTACATCTATAAAGAGTATACATATGAGCGGGGTAAGATGTGTCGCCTCCTAATCTAGCAACTGCATGATGTTTATCATATATTTAGAAAGAGCTCGTCACCTCTATTTAGACTGAGAGATGCACATGAGAAAAAGCAAATGCTTTTAATGGATGTTTTCTACATGGCAGATAAGAAGAATTTTGGTAAAGCTAAATTATGTTGGTAGAAACATACAAATTACACATTATGTTACTATGTGGCCAGTTTATAAATTTAAGTTGATATCAGACAACGTATTTAGATGTATTACATTTACATTATTACTATTATATTTTTTATTAATAACTTTTTATAAAAAATTAACTATTTTATTAGATTTAGGTTTTTAAACGTTTTTGTTATTCTCATAAATTGTTGTACTTTGAAGCTGTACTAAAACATTTTAGCCTATTCTGTTTAGTGTAATAGTTTTTAAAAAAACAAAACAAAACATGAATTTATTTATTTATTTGTCAAGATTTATATATAACATATGGACGCCTGTTTCTGAAAAAAGGCAATTGAAACTTTTTATCTGACAATTCAGACTTTTTTCTTGCAATTGCAAATTTAGATCTCGTAATTCTGACTTCTTTTTTCTTTGAATTGTGAGATATAAACTCTATAGACTTTTTTTTTCCCCTCAGAATTGGACTTTATATCTCACAATTCTGAGAAAAAGTAAGAATTGCAGGATAGAAAAAAAGTCAGAATTGTGAATTTATATCTCAGAATTCTAATGTGATGACTCGCAATTGCAAGTTTATATCACGTTATTCTGACTTTATAACTTGCAATTGCAAATTTTTATATCACAAAATTCAAATTTTTCCCCCCAGAATTGCGTGATATAAACTTGCTATAAAGAGAAAGTAAGAACTGTGAAATACAAACTTGCATTTGTGAGGAAAAAACTCAGAATTGTGAGTTTATATCTCAATTCTTACTTTATAACTTGCAATTGCAAGTTTATATCACACTCTTCTGAGAAAAAAAATCAATTGTGAGAAAAAAGTAAGAATTGCGAGACAAATAGTAAGAATTACAAGATATAAAATCGCAATTGTGAAAAAAGTCAGAATTGTGAGATACAAACTTGCATTTATGAGTAAAAAACTCAGAATTGCGAGCTTATATCTCAATTCTGAGTTTTTAACTTGCATATAAACTTAAGTTTATATCTCACAGTTCTGAAAAAAAGTCAGAATTGCAAGAAAAAATTAAGAATTGCGAGATATAAACTCGCAATTGTAAAAAAGTCAGAATTGCAGGATACAAATTCACATTTGTGAAAAAAAAAGTCAGAATTGCGAGTTTATATCTCAAATCTTACTTCATAACTTGCAATTGCAA
Organism: Labeo rohita; assembly: GCF_022985175.1. NCBI lineage: Eukaryota > Metazoa > Chordata > Actinopteri > Cypriniformes > Cyprinidae > Labeo > Labeo rohita. The sequence continues at coordinate 12,702,036 of NC_066893.1, forward strand.
GTTTATATCACACTATTCTGAGAAAAAAATCAGTTGTTAGAAAAAGTAAGAATTGCAAGATATAAACTCGCAATCGTGAAAACATTCAGAATTGCAACGTACAAACTCGCATTTGCAAGAAAAAAAAAAAATTGAGAGATACAAACTGGCGATTGCGAGAAATCAAGTCAAAATTGCGAGACAAATAGTAAGAATTGCAAGATATAAAATCGCAATTGTGAAAAAAGTCAGAATTGCGAGATACAAACTTGCATTGGCGAGAAAAAAGTCAGAAATTGAGAGATACAAACTCACAACTGCGAAAAATAAAGTCAAAATTGCAAAACAAATAGTAAGAATTGCAAGATATAAACTCGCAATTGTGAAAAAAGACAGAATTGCGAGATACAAACTTGAATTTGGGAGAAAAAGTCAGAATTACGAGATACAAAGTTGCTTTTGCGAGATATAAGTCAGAGTTTGAGAGATACAAACTCACAAGTGCGAAAAATAAAGTCAAAATTGCGAGACAAATAGTAAGAATTGCAAGATATAAACTTGCAATTGTGAAAAAAGTCAGAATTGCGATATACAAACTCGCATTTGCAAGAAAAAAGAAAAAAATTGCGAGATACAAACTCACAATTGCGAGAAATAAAGAATTAAGAGACAAAAAGTCAGAATTGCGAGAAAAAAGTAAGAACTGCTAAAAATAAACTCACAACAGAGTTAATATATCTTGCAATTCTGACTTCATAACATGCAATTGCAAGTTGACATCTTGCAATTTTGACTTTTTTTTTCGCAATTGCAAGTTTATATCACACCGTTCTGGGAAAATTAAATCTGAATTGTGCACTTGTATCACAACTTTGAGAAAAAAAGAAGTTGTGAGATAAAGTCATAACTTTTTTTTTCATTTTTTATTCAGTGGCGTAAACGTTCTTCCATAATATCATGAGATATCATTGTCATGACTTTTTGTGGCCATGATAATTGTGTAGTGAAAGATCTGATATCATGACAGCGCTAATATGAATAATATAATGATAATGCCTAGAGGACAGTATAGATCAAAAGTGGCACATCTTACCCCAATCTCCTTTAAAGTGCACAGTTCACTGGCATGGCGTTGCATCGGTTAAACCATTTAATCTTTTACAATCAAACAATTTCTGTGAAAAGCAGCAGGAAAACATTGCCCACCTGCCTGTAGTTAAGTAACAGAACCTGCATCCCAAAGTCTCCTATTTCTGGAGGTATATGAAATTATTGTTGTTTACTTGGTTATCTCTGTTTGTGCTCAAACAGCAGATGGCGGCTGTGAAGTGAAGTTTTAAAAAATGGCTAGTTTAATTTGTTTTTGGGTGTTTTTTTGGAGAAGAGAACTCTGTTCATAATTATATTTTTGGCATTGCATTGGTGTAGAATGAAATTAAAGTTGTGGAATTTATGAATATGTGCATAATAATTCTGCACGTTGCAGTGGGTTACATGACAAATATGCGGGTCTTCTGCGGTCCATTTTTTGGATTTTGACAACCTCTGGTCACCATTCACTTTCATTGTATGGAAAAGAGCAGCGTTAACATTTTGCTAAACATCTCCTTTTGTCTTCCGCAGAAGAAAACGCCTTCCAGGATAATATCAGCATGAGGATGAGTAAACGGGGAAATAATTACATTTTGTATGATCTATCCCTTTAATACAGCGAGCTGTTTTGATACATCTTCCATTTGTCCTCCTCGTTGTAATAACGCTACATATTTATTAGATGCAGACCGTCTCTTGGCTGCTCGCGGATCTGGAAACAATTCCCTAAGAGAGCTGCGAACGCTTTTTTGCACATCGTGCAATGTAACTCTCCAGCTATTTTAGCAATTTCGTCTAGACCTAAAGGACGCACCTTTCGGCTCCACATTCGATTAATCATGAAAAGCGACGACGCTCCGTAAAGCCACTAGCAGGGCAGAGCATTATATTCTGCAGTCTTCCACTCAGTAAGCAAGTGGAGCACAAGTGCCACCTAATTTGTAAAGCAGATCCATCTGACATCCCTCTAGGCTGCTATTTGGGATTATGAAGGTTTTAATGTGCTTACCACAGTGACTGATTGCAATCAACTGGACAGAACTGCGAGGTTCCCATCAGACAGAATGATATACTTTAGGCTGATGTTGTGATTGCCATTTTGAAGTGGGTTTACCCTGGGCCAATCAGGGTGCAGGAGCGTCTTTGATCCATTATTAAGTCACGACTACAAGCGCACGGGATGTCAAAGACAGCTGCCTTGAATGTTAACATGACAAACGCGGGCGCTGGAGAGCGTGCGAGCGAGATTTGGGTTTTTATGAAACACTTTCTCACTGCTTTTCACACTGGCTGGCTTACTTTGATTATCCGCATGAGAAAAACATATTTAGTAAATAATTAATTATGATGTGGGTTCTTATCCTTTAGATCTGTGCAGAAAAACGCTTGGCCATCTGTCATGAAGCGAACGCTACTGCGGTTAATTTCGCCTCTGTGCTCTTTACACTGCAGGGACTCGCAGATCTCGCTTGAACGGAGAGTCTTATACAAAGAGATTTCATTTTCTTAAACGCACAAGTCTCTCGCTCTATATTCTTTCTTTTATTGTGTTCGTTACCTTGAGATGCACACATTATAGTCATGCACATGCAGTATTGTGGCTCCAGTGTACAATACAGCTGAATATCAGCCAAGGACCTTTTTCGCTTTTAATATTGTAACGAAATTGCTGATGTTACTTTGCAGCATCCCACTTGTACAGCAGTAATTTGCTGTATGATCTTGATTTGTTTTAAGTCTTCAAACAACACATTCTGATTCGGTGCCCAAATCTCGTTTATCATGTTTATCAGTGTTTTTTAGTGTCATTGAGATACTATTGGAGTGTTTTATTATTACATATTTTATATATTTTTTTATTTGTATGTTTTCCATTTTCATTTTAGCCAGTGTTTTTTGTTTTTTTGTAATTTTTAGTAGTTTTTGTTTTATGTGTCTATATAGTATTATACATTTTTATTTTGAGTTATTTAGTTATAGGTAGTTTAGTTATTTTATCAATATTTTGAATCTGTTTTTATTTTGATTTTATTCTAGCAATTGTATTGTGTGTTTTTGTCATAATTCTTTTTTTTGTTGTTTTTGTCATTTTTAGTAATTTTTTACGTATATATATATATAGTTTTTACTCATTTTAAGTTAGTTTATCAACATTTTGAATCTGTTTTATTTTATTTAAGCAATTTAGCTGTGTGTTTTTGTCATTTTTGTCATTATTTTATTTTTCATTTTTCTGTATAACTATATATTTTTATTTGTATATTTCATTTTCATTATTTTAGTTAATTTTAGTTAATTTAGTTATTTTTTTATTAACATTTTGAATCTGATTTTATTTTATTTTGTCATTTTTAGTAGTTTTTGTGTTTTTGTCATTTTTAGTAGTTTTTGTGTTTTATGTATATCTGTGTAGTTTTATTCATTTTAGTTTTTTAGTTAGTTTGAGTTAGTTTAGTTATTTTATTAACATTTTGAATCAGTTTTTCATTTTTATTTTATTTGAGCAATTTTATTGTGTTTTTGTCATTTAGTATTTTTGTGTTTTATGTATATCTATGTAGTTTTATTCATTTTTATTTTAGTTTAGTTTTTTTAGTTAGTTTGAGTTAATTTAGTTAGTTTATTAATATTTTGAATCAGTTTTTATTTTTATTTTATTTGAGCAATTTTGTTGTGTTTTTGTCATAATTAGTAACTTTTTTTGTTTTTGTCATGTTTAGTATTTTTTTGTGTATATATATCGTTTTTATTAAATTTTTATTTAATGTTTGTTGTTTTAGTTCATTTTAGTTAGTTTATCAACATTTTGAATTTGTTTTGTTTATTTTATTTTAGCAATTATGTTGTTTTTGTCAGTTTTTTTTTTGTCATTTTTAGTAGTTTTAATATTTAGTAGTTTTATTTCTTTTATGTAATTTTAGTTAGTTTAGTTAACATTTTGAATTGATTTTTATTTTTATTTTAGCATTTTGTTGTGTGTTTTTGTCATTTTTAGTATTTTTTGTTTTTGTCATTTTTAGTGTTTTTGTTTTTTTATGTATTATCCATATAGTTTTGTCCATTTTATTTCATTTCAGTTATTTTATTAACGTTTTTAATCAGTTTTTATTTTATTTTGCATTTTAGTAATTTATGTCTACTTAGGTATTATTCATTTTCATTTCAGCTTTGTTTGTAGTTATTTATTTTATTTATTTTAGTTTAGTTTTACTTTTACTTATACTTAATCATGGCTATTGTGCACAAAAGCATTAATTGAGTTGAATAGAGTTTACTTTTACTCTAAAAATATCATGTGGTGTAACTGTCAGGTATATGATTACATTATATATATTTAGTCAAATATATATATATATATATATATATATATATATGTGTGTGTGTGTGTGTATATATACGTATATATATATTTATATATATATATATATATATATATATATATGTATATGTATATGTGTGTGTATATATATATATATATATATATATATATATATATTATAAAATAGCACTATATTTTACATTTTCTCTTAATTAACTTTCTCTTAAAAATTATCAAAATGTTGGTTAGATTTGTCTTTATTGTTTTCTTCAAATATTAATATTCATTAAATTAGTTGTGTTTAAAAAAAATCCATATAAATTTTAATTCAGAAATGATAAACATGCTAATGCTATGCCAGGTAATTTTCTGAGTAAATTTCATTAATTAATTAATGTCTTATGAAATAAATTAAATGATCCAGGCAGTGGTGGTAATGTTTATATCAGCGAGAAGGGCTTTGAATCTAACACTGAAATAAAAATAAATAAAAAATGAGATCTTCTGGTCTTTTAAAAGAAAAATATTCTTAGTCCAGGGAGTCCACGCAGTATGCAGACTCATGCTGTGTGTTTTATCACAGAATTAGCTTCGGGACCTAAAATACAGCGTCTGCAAAATAAATAAATGTCCACAGCCTACTAAAAATGCTAGACTTTTGAAATCAGCTTTAATTTCAGTACCGTGCAGCGCTATATAAAAACGTTTCACTGTAATACACTGTGTATGAACTGTTTGCGTTCGGTGTTTGCTCTGCAGCCCACAGTTTCCGTATTTTTGCAGCGGAGAATGAGGATGAGCAAAGTGTTTGTTTTGGGATTAGAGATGTATTCGCAAATTAAAGAGGTGTAGCCCGCTCGCGTGGAATTACTCAACAGCGGGATACGAAACAAAACCGATGCTTTAAGTACCCGGAGTCGTAGAGGCTGGCAGAGAAAGGTCTTTTTGTGAAGTAATCACTATGTGGCTGTATGCTTTAATGTCTTGTTCAATGCCCCAGAGCGTCTGCTTTGTCACAGAGATCCAGAATTGATCCCCAGAGCGTATTTATTTACTTGAAATTCACACTGTTGTTGTTTTTGTCTTTGGTTGTGTTGGACTGCATGGAGGTGGAAAATGCGCTCAGTCAGACTTGAGCAAAACAGGTCAGTTTCACACTGCCTTTTTCAAAAGCTATTTTGCATTTTTGTATGGAACTGTAATTATTAAAGGAATATACAATACATTAACCAGTAGAAATTTGTCAACCGATAGAGATTTTAGACTGTCGTCTCTATCGCGGTTACACGCTCACGTGACCTTGCTGTGCTAAGTGGTCACGAAAACGTGTATATGCTAAGCGATGGGTAGGATTAGGGAGTTGTATTTGGCGTACTATTTACACGCATTTTCGTGAGAACGGGCTCGAATGAACAGGTCACAACCGCATTCAGGACACTAGAGCGACAGAATCAAAAATGGCGTCATAACACCAGGAAGTTTTATCACAGTTGACAGCCCGTTTTTAAATAAATGAGCCCAGTCGAGGCTTGTCCAATCTATCACACAGTTAAACAACTAACAACTAACTAACTCCAGTGGATCTTTAGATGGACGCGAAACATTTCTCCTTCTCTGTCTATGTGGGTGAATTAAACAAGTCATGATTATCCACAAGTTTCCTACGCCCCATGAGGCCTTGCGTCAAAAGTGGGAGCATCTTCCGGTTCAAAGTAAACAAGCGGGACGTGACACTCATTCATTCAACAGTTGACAGGAGTGACGGGCAAATGATGCCTCCTGAAGCACCAAGACTTTCCTCTGACTGTTTCGGGAAAAGATTCAAAGCTTCGAGAGCGTCGAAAACAGCGCGATCTGGTGGTTACTAAAAAATAAAGCAGCCAAAATACTAAAGCTCCGTTGGAAGAAGCATTCACCACGATTTCCATAGATCTGTCCATGTTATATGCACAAATAAAAGCCTAAGTGAGTGTGTTTGTTGAATTTCTGACTCTGATAAATTAATTTACCCATATAGTGCCATTAAATGCCAGTACGAATATCAATATGTAATAGAAGAGTAATGTACACATATATTAATTGCATATGGCATATATTTATTTTTCATGAAATAATTTGTATTCTTCATATTACTTGTATGACTGGGTATTTAAAAATGTAATTATTAAATAGGTCCCAATGAAAATGTACTCGCAAAGTAAGATCTGGGGGTCGAACATTAGGACATGCAAAGTGAATCGCGCACATGACTGGACAGAAACTGAGGCTTCTGGGATTTCTATGTTAACAAGCCTCGAATCGAGGCTTCATCTGGCATGCCCCTTAACACAAGCTCTGATGTCTCGGTTCAAATGTCATTTCACTAGTTGACAGTCATTCAAGATTTAGCGATCCAAACTTGCTAATGATGTGGGAACACAAATTAGAAAAGCATATGTCCATAAGAACGTAATGGCATCTCTTATAAAGGTGTGCATCTTTACAAAGTAAACAATGGTCTAAAAAAACACTTAGCCTCTTTGCTAATTAGCACACTAAATACCATTGGTATACTACCTCCGCCGCCTCACTGGAAATTGTACCCACGTTCTTTTTTTTACAGTAGCGTCCCCCCGGAAACTTGTGGATAGAGGCAACTCGATGTCCCGTGCTGTTCCGTTCATTCAACGCAGCTTTGAATGCGAGAATGCGGTTGTGAATCCTGACAGTAAAGGCATCAGTTCGGCTATATATATGTGGTTCTGACAGTCATCTAACAATAAAATGCTCTTTGAATGCAACTCTACGAAGTGATGTTGCCATACTAGCCTTTACGTTCTGCTCTAGAGTCTTGTTTTGTGTTAAACGTGGCAGAGAAACAGTCTTAAAGGTCTCACTGACTTTTCATTAAGACCCTAAAGAATCATATCAACTTGTGGAAAATGCACATCCGATGACCCCTTTAAGTAGGGATAACTGCAGGCTCGCACAGTGAGCGTGGCTAAAGGTGTGACACGTTGACGCATTCCATGCCAATCAAACTATTTTCGTAATCGACGTAATCGATGAGGTTGACGAATCACTGCAGCACCATTGCAATTTAAAAAAAAAACAAGTGATTTAAGCCATTAAAACGCAATCAGCAGCGAAAGAGAATTCATTCGGCTATATGCATACTGTCTGAGAGGTGTGCGCACATGAAGACGGTGGTGCACGCGTAACTGGGTCAATTTTGCTGCTTTATAGGCCTTGAACGGTTAAATACACCCACTTTTATGTGTCAAAATGCCATCTTTGCAAGTGTCCTCGTAAACACAATCATTAAGTTCTTAAAGGGGTCATCGGATGCTAAGTTCACTTTTTCATGTTGTTTGAACATTAATGTGTGTTGGCAGTGTATGTACAAATCTACCCTATAATGGTAAAAATCCATGCAGTGGTTTTTAATTAATCTGTAAAAATAATATCCCCTTTTTCAAATTGAGCCATTCTCGGATGCCTGACGGTGTGCCGTCACACCCACAGAGGCCGCTCCCACAATAGTTGATTGACATAAGCTCTTACCTTAGATCAGCTGAAACAGTCCAGTAACTTTCCATGTTTTGATGCCAGAGCAGGGATGTAAGTTAGACAAGAATATCTCCAATTGAGCAATTGAGGTGTTGTGTTGCTGGATGTAATAATGAACATAGTGGTCGTCATTTACTCCCGACATCTGAGCCGCTGAAGATGTTTGTTTGTGAATGGAATGCGCCTCCCGATCTACATATATCCGTCTGTGTTCGCGCAAATCATTCATGATCCAGCTTCACTTACAGCAGAAGTGAGTATAAGCGTTTTTTAATGAATCTTTGCGATCGCCTTTCCTTATAACGTGGTAGTTAGGAAGTTTAGCGGCTAAACGCGGCTAAATGCGGCTAATGTAAACAAGACCGTCTTTCCACAGAGAGAAGATAGGGGCGGGGTGAGCAGAGCTCATTTGCATTTAAAGGAACAACCCCTTAGAATGAGATGATTTTTGCAGAGCTGACTTTGGCAAGGTAAAAAGGGTGTTGTTTTACAAAACCATTGAGAATTTTTAATCAAAGTATATTAGAGACTTTTCATTAAGACCCTAAACAATCATATCAACTTGTGGAAAATGGGCATCCGATGACCCCTTTAAGAGAAAGCAAACAGCTGAGAAAGAAAAATCCAGGCAGCTCTTAAAGTGACAGCAGTTTAATATAAGGTGACCAGATTTCTGAAATGAAAACTGGGGACATTTCCTAGTTCAGTGGTCAAAATATCACTGAAATCTCACTTGTGATTATCTTCGAAATTAAAAAATAGGGACAAAATGTTTTTGTTTTTAATTGTTGTGGGTTTCATATATTATCATAATTAATAATTACAGTGACGCTTGAGGATCAAACTTTAAACCGTATTTTTTTGTACAATAGTAACTATTGCAAATAGCAAACATATCAAAACAGTGGTATGTAACAAAATTATGGCTTTAGAAAAACACATTAAAAATAAAATAAATATGAGAACGTGATGAATAAATCTGTATTTAACAAAAATGTTATTTTTAAATTGTTATAATAATATATTATTATTATTATTATTAGATTATTATAACGTTTATCTGGGAAAGCAACGTGCGTTTTTAATCAGATTTGTAAGGTAAATCATCAAGGTAAACCTACACAAGCAAACGAGAATACATCATTAGTGTCTCAATATGCTAACTGTTTGTCGCGATTTCAAAATTAAAGTTTAAACCCTCACTCTGAGTTTGCACGTTTCGATGTCCACATATTAAATATTAAGTGGACATTGTAATTTAATGTTGTTGAGTCAATATTAAACACAAATTAGATCGCGCAGTAAAGTGTGAAAACAATCGTCAGGCCATTGGCGCACTCTGCAGGCAGTAGTTAAAATGCGTAATGTACCTTTTATAAAGCTAAAAGAACTATATTGTGATATATATAAAATATAAAATCACTCGTAACGTGATATATTTCGGTCATATCGCCCACACGTTCATTATAGTGAGGCGCTTACAGTGGACGTGAATGGGACTGATCTGTAAACATGTAGTACAACCACACGATGTAAACAGTGTGTTAACATGATTTTATGTGTGAGGAAAAAATCACTTACTGACCTTCCCTGTGTAAAAGTTTCTCTAATTTTAGTAAGTTGTTGCTATGACAATGTAAAATGACTGCACAAATGATGGTTTAAACAGCCTTACAACTCAAATACTCCTCAGTTTTAACAGAAAAAAATCATGTTTTTATAAAATTATAAGCTTCATGTGTATGCTTTTAAAATCTCAGAAATTGGCCTCCTTCACTTTCATTTTACCTTTTGTCCTGATTGCCTATTATTTGTGCAGTTAAAATAATACACACTTTTTAGGGCAGATATTCATGTATTTGCTTTTATAAAATTCGTATTTTATAAAAAATCTCCATAAAGTGGTCCTATTCACTTTCATTCTAAGTGCCTTATTATAACCTTGATTTTTGCCTTTGTGCAGATATATCATGTTTTAGTATTACTGATTATTTTTATACCAATTCATATACACTTTTTCTTCTAACAGAAAAATTAACTTAAATGCTTTTATACATTTATGAACTTCACATTTATGCTTTTAAAACCTCTAAAAACCTGCAACATGTATTCCATTGAAAGACAGACAGATATATCACACAATACAAACACTATATGTGACCCTGGACCACAAAACCAAAATTTCCAACTGTAAACATATCAAAATTTATTTTTTGATTAGTAATTGCTGAGAACTTAATTTGCACAGCTTTAAAGGCAATTTTCTCAATTTTTTTAATTTTTTTTATGGTACCTTCACATTCCAAATTTTCAAATAGTTGTATCTCGGCCAAATTTTGTCCTGACAAGCCATACATCAATGCAAAGTTTATTTATTCAGCATTCAGATGTTGTATAAATCTAATTTTCAGAAAACTGAACCTTATGACTGGTTTTGTGGTCCTGGGTCACATACAGTAAAACATGAGGTAAAGTACAGCATAAACTGTGTAAATGTCTGCTGGTGTGAGTGAGAGAATTGTGTCAATGGCATGAAATTAGGCCAGTGGTGTCGGCCATTGAGATTATTTAATACTGCAAACATGCAAATTCAAGACGTTTTTCTAAGAAAAATAACAGTGACCTTCCTCCAGCAGATGGTGGGAGATCACAGCACTTGCTGGGTGGGACGAGGTCCCAGATGATTCTGCATGACAAAGACACATATTTGACATGACATCAACACCTTTAAAATCTGGGCCTGATTTTATGCATCGAGGGCCAGTCATTTGAGCAATGCTTTCTGAAGTAGTGAAATATTGCATACCAGACAAAAAACACTTTGCTTAGAAGTTTAAAACTGATGGTTAAGGATTTTGTTCAAATCTCTAAAGCACAAATATGAGCAATAGCAATCACCACAAATCATTTCATTTCCATTCTGAAAATGGCTTGGTTGCCATTGTTTTTAGTTTCCTGTCCTTTTTTTTAACCACTTCAAGTTCCAGGCCCATTTCTCACTGTTGTCATTTTATCTGTGGAAACCTTGAAGTGACGTGTAAAGATTTAGTTTCTATATTTAGAAGAAAGACCAACCTGAACTCATCAGGATCTTTTGTAAAGTCAACAGAGAGGAAAAGGCTCATTCATTTTCAAAAAGTCTAATTCTGACTGATCAAAGTCTTTAGCATTGGTAGGGTACAGACATCATAGACATTTTCTTCCTGGAACACAGTGTAGGATGACATAAATGAATTCTTTATCTTTGTACTTCCTGTTCAGTCTGTTGTCAAATGCTGGTTTATTCAGGGAGACCTTGTTGTTTAAATAACCAGTTGTATTCTGGTGTTCTGGAGTATGAAAATTGAAGATTGCTTATAGGGGTGTGCGATATGTACTGTCTACGATAATATCGTAATTGTTTTTTAAACAGTATGTGATTTGACATTGAGTATACTACAAAAACACATCGAGAGTGCATGCGTACACTACATGATGCACCAGCACATTTAGTGTTTATGCTCAATTTAGTTATTTAAATACATTCAGAATTTCCCCAAAATTCAAGATAAGTGGGCAAAAATGCCCCCAGCCATGACTTTTATGTGTCCTTTATATTTATATAGTCTAATATAGTTAACATCACATAAAAAGTGATGTTTTTTTCTCTAAATATAGAGTGTTTTCACGACACATCATCAATCTGCCATATTGGCAGCACTGAATGTAAACAAATGCCACTGAACTGAACAAAACTAGCTTACTTTGCTGATTATTGCTGGCGAAAATGGTCAGTTATTGTCATGTTTTGGGCTGTACTAATTGGTTGGACCGGGAAAAACATTTGGAGTACTATAAAAGTTGTAACAAATCAACGAAAAGAGTGCAAAAACTGTCTTGAGTTACAAAAGGCGTTTGTGGTTGGCCAAACTGTTTATGTTTGTTTTTTTTATCATTTTTATCATAACAATCATTTGTGTTTTTTTTTTTAACCCAGCTACCTTAAAATTTTAAGTTGATTCAACTCAAAGTCTAAGTTGTCACTTAGTATAATTTAACCTTTTTAAGTTGAATAAACTGAACTTAAAATTTTAAGGCAGCCAGTTACAAATTATTTTAAGTTGACGCAACAAATTGTTTTTTACAGTGTAGGTGAAATATTAGGCTAATATCTTAATAAATACTGCTGGTATGTATCTTTACCACCTATTAACTTTAGTATGTCAAAATATTGCGCACTTTCCTGCTTATATGTGATTTAGCAGCTTCCACATGTTTTTTTTTTCATGGTTTATACAGCATAAATTAGCGGAACACTGTATTCAGTAGTACATTAATTGTACAATCAATTCTGTTGTTTAGATCCCAGTTTCACCAATATGGCCGTGCATCCGGGTAACTGACCAAATCGTGACTTAAAGGAGAAGTCCACTTCCAGATGTTCATGTCTTTCTTTCTTCAGCCGTAAAGAAATGATGTTTTTTGAAGAAAACATTTCAGGATTTTTCACCATGTAATGGACTGCTATGGTGTCCCGATTTTGAACTTCCAAAATGCAGTTTAAATGCAGCTTCAAAAGATCCCAAATTATCTGTAAATTTTTGTTCTGGAAGTGGACTTCTCCTTTAAGTGTAAACCCTCTATTGCAAATGCGACACTGATTTTTCAACAGTCCAATAAACAAGAAGTTAATATTAAGTGACTTACATTTTAGACACAAGTTGCTGTTTTTGCTGTATTTTGTCAATGAAAATAGTTCCAAACAAAGCCACAGCCACTACTTTAAATTTCTGAGCAACACACAACGTTTCGTTACAGAATGTATCAGTTGTTTGAACGAATCGGATGAATGAATGACTCCATGATTTACTCATGCAGTGATTTGCCGCCAACTACTGCCGATTTTAAGTTTATATTTGAAGTATATTTTGTCTTTCCCCCAAATCATTTCAAATATCATCAACATTTTAAAATGTCAAAACATTACTTAGGCATTCATAACTGCAGGTTAACTTCATTCAGTCTGTGTAAATGCATCGAAATGCCACTTCAGATGAATCTTCTGTGACACCTCTGCAAACACAAATTTTGTTGATACTGATTTCATTTGATTGGTAAGAGCCCTATAGTGTCTTACTATTCAAATATATTGATTAAATTTAAGTATTTGACACAAAAGATGATGCATGCATTTAATTATGTTAGAACAAATTTGGCCTTATAAAGGAAAAAATGCCCATAAAAGATAAAAATCAATTTTCAATAATCAAAGTTAATTTCTGTTACTGCTGCAAACAAATCAAGTGCACAGAATATGAAGAATATCAAAAGCTTTTAGAGAACATTTAGAGAAATTTAGCATTAGATGACTTGCTCACCAGTGGATCCTCTGCAGTGAATGGGGGCTCTCAGAGTGAGAGGTCTAACAGCTAATTAATTCCTGCTGATTAATTGTGAAAAGCTGCATGTTTGTAAGAAACAAATTCATCATTGCATATTTCTCTCCTGATTGAGAAGAGACAAATCTTTCACTAGAGAAATCAATGTAGATAGAGGACTTTTAATTTAGCCAGAAACAATGGTTTAACTTATTGATCGTCTTATTGATGGATTTGTTTATTGCAAACATGCAAGCTCATGGACTCAGCTAGAGTTGTGTGGATTATTGTGAGGTTTTTATCAGCTGTTTGTGGGTCATTCTATAATTAGGGGTACATTTAGAATTTGACAATGTGAAGAAAAAAGTTTCCCTGTTTCCCAAAAACCCAAACATGACCTTACATAGCTGCTTTGAAACAATCCATATTGTATAAAGTGTTATATAAATAAAAGTGATTTGTAGGAATATGTGCATAAAATACCATCTGTGTTTGCTCCTGTCCACCATGTTACATTTACTGGGTAACACAGTTGACAGGTAACTTAGTTGACATTTTTAGTATTTTGGGCCTATACTCAACACAGAAACCTATAACTACTGAGCATATGGTATGTTTAGAAATATATTTTCATAAACAAAACATAAGTTTTAGTTAAACTGTCTTGTTAAAATTGGCAGCAATAATACTTGTGTAACACTGTTGACACTTAATCTAGAGGAAATATCATCATACTGTGCAAATTGTGAGAATGGGACAAACCATTCCTTTTTGAGGGGGGTTTTCTAGTGGGTAACTTAGTTAACAATGGTTTTTCGGACACAAAGCAAGTTATATCACAATACACACTTATTATTTTTTAAGCGCACACACAAATGTCTTAATAATCTAATACTCTAACTGAAAGCAAAACTATTACTTTATATTTGAGGTACATGCTTAAATGCAGACTAGAATAAGCAACTTTACAAAATCAGACAGATGAATACCAGGGTTGTATGTGATATGATCATTTTTAAACAAAATGGCTTTTTCAACATGTAGTGTGATTGTAAAAAAAAAAATTGTGTACTAGGAAATTAAGCGTCAGGGCTTTATATTGATGAAAATATATTAAAAATATACTTCACGGACATGAGATGTACCCACAATTATAGAATGACCCTTGTACTTTCATTCTGATGGCACCCATTCACTACAGAGGACTCATTGTTAAGGTAGTGATGTAATGCTAAATTTCTCCTGTTCTGTTCTGTTGAAAAAACATCTAGATCTTGAATGGCCTTTAGTAAATTTTCATTTTTGAGTGAACTTTTATTTTAAACTTCAAATAGCGTAGAATTTGTTGGTTATAGGTCATAACATTTTTTTTTTTTTTGGTTTCAGCACTTTATGCACTTCAAATTTGAGTATTGCCATGTGTTTTAACACGATTTTGCTGCCTTTGGGTTGTTACAGTTAGAGGTGTGAGTGGTTTTGTAATGTGAATCATCATCACAGGACAAACAAAGTGAGTCAGACGGAGATCTTCAGAACCATAATTAGCAGTTTTCTCTTTTCTTCATTTGACAAAGGGAAGAGATTGATAGCTCCGACTCTGTGTTTTGGATTTACGCCTAGTTGTTAACGTGGATTGTTTGAGTCAAAAAGACAAAAGGGTGTCGTACCTTATGTGCGAGTTCAAATGCAGGTGTCTGGGTCATTTTTCTTCCTTTTGCTGATTGTAGGTTTTCAGGCTACGTTGTGCCAGAAAGGTACATTGTGTTCCAGTGTGCTTTGTGAACTATTTTTTTATGGTTTTGTCTCTTAAGATGGATTGAACTATTTTATTAGGCGCCTTTTATTGATATAGATAGTGGAGAGAGCCAGATTCAAACTCAAATCAGCACCATGGCTTGATGCACCAGACTACAAGGCCACAGCTCCAGCAGTCTAAAATGAAATAAACAAATGTAAGTCTAGTGATTGGATGTCTCTGTCTTTGAAGAAAGCAACAAAGAGCTGAGTGAGAAATATTGTGTGTTGTTTGTGTCTACTGAAAGAAGATGCAGAATCTGACCTCTCGTAGGAGTCGGTGGCAGCGAATAGGAGATATTGATTGGCCGGCATCACACGTGGTTTTTCTTCTCCGTGTCCAGAGCTTTATCACAACTCTGTGGTTTAGTCTGTTTGAGCCGAAGGGCTCTAGCACCAAACAACTTTCCACAGGAGGAAAACTTTCAGGCGATCGATACGCTGCTCAGCTGTCCTCAGCGAGGCCAGTGGTGTCAGCTGTGATTATGCTGTCAAAAAGGAACTGCTTAAACTCATTGGAATGTTTTATTAACCTCCTCTCTAGTGAGAACAAATCAATATGGTGACATATTCCCACCTTATCAGACAGTATTAACCGTATCGCATGGAAAGTATTGTGGCTCAGACCTGTGGAAATCCTTTTTGCCTCAAGAGTAAAAAAAAATAATGGTAGTTGCGACTTTAAACCTTGTAACTGAGCCTTATTTTTTTGTAATTGAGATTATATTGTTCAATCTCACAACACTATATTTCACAGTTGAGAGTTTGCTGCTTGTAATTGTTTTTTTAAATCTTAATATGTGACTTTGTATCTTAATTGTGGCTCTGCGTGTTGTAATAGCAACTTTATATCTCTAAATGTGACTATTTGTTTCACAATTAAGCCTAATAATTATGACTTGGTAATTGTGACTACAGCTGCATGATTAATTGTTAAAAGATTGCGATTTCAATTGAAACGCCCACGCGATCTTATTTCTAAATGACAATGATTTGTCTGTGTCTGTTAAAACTTTTAAGGAGAAGTTCAAAACAAAAATTTACAGATCATGTACTCACCCCCTTGTCATCCAAGATGTTCATGTCTTTCTTTAGCTGTAAAGAAATTATGTTTTTTGAGGAAAATGTTTCAGGATTTTTCTCCATATAATGGACTGATATGGTGCCCCGAGTTTAAACTTCCAAAATGCAGTTTAAATGCGGCTTCAAACGATCCCAAATGTGGTCGTAAACAATCTCAACCAAGGAAAAAGGGTCTTATCTAGCGAAACAATCGGTTAGTTTCATTAAAAAAAAAACAAAAATTAAGTACTTTTCAATCTCAGACGCTACTTTTCAAACTCGGAGCACCATATCAGTCCATTATATGGAGGAAAATCCTTAAATGTTTTCTTCAAAAAATATAATTTCTTTACAACTGAAGAAAGACAGAACATAGACAGGACAAAGAAATGAACATCTTGGATGACAAAGGGGTGAGTACATTATCTAAGTTTTTGTTCTGGAAGTGGACTTCTCCTTTAACAAAGTCATATCGAACATTCAAATCTGTGTTTGCACTGCTGGTATGAAACAGCTTCACAAACATTTTTTTTAACCACACAGCATTATTTCTTACAATCATTCATATTGTCACAAAAGTATTGGGATAGAACTTTATAGTTTGGATAAAAGCACTGATGTCTATGGTAGTGAGCAAATAATCTTTTGAAAGTAATTTTCATTTCAAACTGGCACTTCAAATAACGTTTGTTCATTACAATGTTGATTACATTACTAGGTGACGACAAGTGACTGTTAAAAAATGTATGTGTCATTGAATCATTCATTCGAAAGATTCGTTCAAAATGAAGTGAAGTATTAGTGAGTCATTAAATCATTTAAGCAGACTTAAAAATGTACATTTTTTTTAAAAAATAATTCAAATTAATTAAACATTATTGAATAGAATGAGGCCATTCATATTTTGTCATAGCCTCTAGTAAATTATGTGTTATTTTGCTTAGCTCAGAATCGTGGGAGAATCATGATCTCTATTTGAAATCATCTTTTGAAAGTTTTTTTGTTGAATTTTATGACAGTCTGTTTCCGGCACTGAATAAAAAAATGTAATTTATCTCATAATTCTGACATTTTTTTTCTTACAGTGGTGAGTTTACTTATATAAATTCTGACTTTTTGTCTGAGAATTGTGTAATACAAACTCACATTTCAACTTTTTTCAGAATTACGAGATATAAACTCAGTTCTGACTCTTTTTTCCCTCAGAATTGCATGATATAAACTTGCAATTGCAAGAAATAAAGTCAGAATTGCAAGATGAAAATTCAGAGTTTTTATACACAAACCCAAGTTTGTATCTCGCAATTTAGACTTTTTTTCTCTCTCTCTTTGTTTTTTTTTTTTTAGCAATTGTGATTGTTTATGTCTTACAAATCTTTTTTTTTTTTGCACCATTTTTCTATTTTTCTTTGAAAGGACAGTGGAGATGAGATGAGAAGTAAGTGGGATCGAGAGATAGGGGGTGGGATGGGGAAATGTCCACGAGGCGGGATTCAGTCTCGGGACACCCGAGGAGCAACCACACCATGTGTCGGCGCATTGCCCACAAGACTATTGACGTGACATATCTTACAATTCTGACTCAGAATTGAAGAAATAAACTCCCATTTGTAAGTTATAAATTCCAATTCTGAGAGAGACTTCATAAATCGCAATTGCATGTTATAAAGTCAGAATTGTGAGATTCTAAGTCACAACTGCGAGATATAAACCAAGAAATTCAGAGGAAAAAAAAGTCATAATTGTGAGTTTAAATTTAAATTAAGTTTAAATCTTTCAATTCCGAGTTTTTTTCTCACAATTGAGAGTATATATCACATAATGCTGACTTTATAACTCGTAACTGCGACTCTGTGAGTTTATATCACGCAAAATAAAAAAGTCAGAACTGTGAAATGCAAATTTGCAGTTGAGAGAATTGTGAGATAAAAAGTCTCAGTTACTTTTTAAAAAGGTTTTATTCAGTGGTGGAAACAGGCTTTCATAGATTTGTGGTCTACATTTAAAAAAAAAAATGTGATTATCATATTTTGAGATATAAAGTCACAACTGTAATTCTACTTGTGACATAATATCTCAAAATATGACTATATTATATGGCATTAATAATTATACATAATTATGAATTTTTTCCTTAGAATTCTGAATTTAAATCAAAGAGTGGTGTGTATATATATATATATATATATATATATATATATATACATATATATATATATATATATATATATATTTTTTTTTTTTTTTTTTATATTTTGCAATGTGACTATATCTCACAATTAAAACTGTTTCTATAACTTTTTAACTATATCTCAAAAAATAACACTTAGTTTCCCATAATGGTAAATATGACCTAGTTTCTTGTAATTGTAAATCTCATAGTGTGGTCTTACAATTGAGTGTTCAACATCACTTTATAATTCATAATTGTGATGTAGTTTCTCGTAATTATGACTTCATATCGCAAAATCTTATTTTATATATTACAATGCGATTTTACATACATTTAAGAGTTGGTGTCTTGTCTATCTCATAATTGAGACTTTACATCTCAAAATATGACTTTCTATCCTACAGTGTGACTTATAGTTTTGACGTAGTCTCTTGTAATTGTGCCCTAATACGTTAAAATTGAGATCTTGCACTGCAACTATAAGACTTTCTTCTATACATTTCATAAATATAACTTAGTTGTGACTTTGAATTTTAAAATGTGACTATATCTCACAATTGAGCCTTGATATATCTTAAAATGTGACCTTGTATCTCATAATATTTTTTTAATTTTACCTCACAATTACCTTTTTTATTTTTCTTTGAGGTACAAACGGGCCTCCATACAGACCTCTTCAGGTCATACATAAACCCGATCGCGTTTGATCACAACGTCCCGTCCAGAATCGTACGTCTCGTCTCTGTGCCTGTTTATGTCCGTGTGTGTCTTTGAATTTATTGACTGTTTAACCAACAAGCATCTGTCATCACTTGTGGAGAAGTGGCTGGTAGATGACACAAAGAGGTGTCCTCTGGGATTGAGCAAAAGTGAGAGTGTGAGAAAGAGAGAGTGTTTTTAACAGCTGTCCGACTCACTCTCACCCTCACGTCATGCCTTTGCCCACTGTGTCATCTGTCGTGCTGACAAACGATGCGACCGCGTTCTCTCACGAGTCGAAGGTTTGTCCTCCTCCACAAAATCTCAGCTGTGACCTCACACTCTCCTTGTAATATTGACTGAGTCATGAAGACGTATTCTCAGTAGATATGTTTCTTTTTTTTCCTTTTCACAGGCCGGAAAGACAAGATAAGTGATCTGAGATCAGTTGAAACGCCTCTTGTGCATTCCTCAACTGAATTTCAGCACTTAATAATTTTCTCCGCAGTCGTTGCGTGCAGATGTTTCGCATACCAGCTTGGATGCTGCTGTGTTTTTTTTTGTTCATCCACACAAAATCATTTCTGAAGGGTTATATCAAGGTCACTCTGCCTCACCATAACTATGGGTTATTGTTACGCCTGTCTACTGTATAATTTTCATCCTCATATTCCAAGCGATCAGAATTTCAAGCTTCTTGATGACCAGAATACATTTAAAACTCAATCGGAAGCTTGTGAACACTGAAATCAAATCTTTCAGAACAAATTGTTGATCTCGGTTTATTGTCAATATCCTCCAATGCATTTAAGATTGCAGTGAGCTTGTTGATCTCTCGCTGCTGCCAAAAACATATAACTAATATATAAGGAAATTGTGGTTTTAATAAAGTTTGACACATTCTTACTTAAAATTCAGCAACTGTTTTTAGGGAGAGAGCATTTGAAAAAGTATATTCATATGTAGAGAAGTCAGTTTTAAAACTTAACACTTAAAGTTCGAATCACGGCTCGAGGACCTTTCCCTATCCCTTCCCCTTCTCTCTCTCCCACTTTGTTTCCTGTCATCTATGATCTTTCATATCATAATAAAGGCAAAAAGGTCAAAAGTAAATCTTTAAAAAAATAAAAAAAACAATAATAATATTAATAATAATAATAATGTTACAAAATAATAAATAATAAATAAATATGTGTGTAAAAAAAACATATACAATACTTAGAATCATCAACAATACTACAAATAATAAATTATACACACACACACACACACACACACATAAACAATGCTTAACATTACCAATAATATATATTTTACATATTTAAGAGTGTGTGTGTGTATATACAGTACTGTGCAAAAGTCTTAGGCCACTAGTATTTTCATCAGCTAAAAAATGGTTTAAAGTCAGTTAAAGTCGGTCTTTTGCTGTAGTGTGTCAGTAGGAAATATCAGTTTACATTTCTAAACATTCATTTTGCCATTAATTATAATAATCCAGTGAGATTTTTGTATGGAGCACAGGCTGTTGTCAGACTCCTTGTGCAAACAGAGATCTGATCTCTCCATCATTCAATCCAGTTTGTCTTAAGAAACAGAAAAAACGGAGACAGATTAAATCCAGAAGAACTGTGGCAACATCTCCAAGATGCTTCAAGAGTCCTATACCTACAAAGCTACAGTACTGTTAACATTTTTAGGCAGTTAGGCACATAAAATGAGGATGCTGTCAAAAACAATGTCATAAACAGATTTTCTTTATCAAAGAACTTCTATTAACTAAAATAAATAAGCATTTGATGTGACCATCCTTTGCGTTTAAAGCAGGTTTTGCCCTAGGTGCACTTGTGCAGAGTTTTTCAGGTAGCTTTGCATACATATATATATATATAGCCAAAAATACATTGTATGGGTCAAAATTATAGATTTTTCTTTTATGCCAAAAATCTTTAGGAAATTAAGTAAAGATCATGTTCCATGAAGATATTTTGTAATTTTCCTACTGTAAATATATCAAAACTTAATTTTTGATTAGTAATATGCATTGCAAAGAACTTAATTTGGAAAACTTTAAAGGTGATTTTCTCAATATTTTGATTTTTTTGCACCCTCAGATTCCATATACTGAAATAGTTGTATCTCGACCAAATATTGTTCTATCCTAACAAACCATACATCGGTGGAAAGCTTATTTATTCAGCTTTGAGGTGATGTATAAAGCTCAATTTTGAAAAATTGACACTTATGACTGGTTTGGTCCAGGTTCACATATGTGTGTGTGTATATATGTGTATATATATATATATATATATATGTATATACATATACATACATACATACATACATACATACATACACACATACACACACGTATACAATACTTAACATCACGATAATATATATATACAGTACTGTGCAAAAGTCTTAGGCCACCAGTATTTTCACCAGCTAAAAAATGGTTTAAAGTCAGTTATTTCTATCTTTTGCTGTAGTGTGTCAGTAAAAAATATTGGTTAACATTTCCAAACATTCTGTTTGCCATTAATTGTAATAATCTAGTGAGATTTTTTGTTTGCACAAGGAGTCTGACAACAGCCAGTGCTCCACACTGATCTAATCTCATCATCATCCAGTCTTCCTGGAATGACATGAAGAAACAGAACAAACTGAGACAGACTAAATCCAGAAGAACTGTGGCAACATCTCCAAGATGTTTTAAGTAACCTACCTGCAAATCTACCTGAAAAACTCTGCACAAGTACAACTAGGGCAAAAGCTGCTTTAAACGCAAAGGATGGTCAGATCAGATCAAATCAGATCAAATGCTGATTTATTTTAGTTAATAGAAGTTCTTTGATAAAGAAAATCTGTTTATGACATTGTTTTTGACAGCATCCTCATTTTATGTGCCTAACTGCCTAAAAATGTTAACAGTACTGTAGCTTTGTAGGTACAGGACTCTTAAAACATCTTGGAGATGTTGCCACAGTTCTTCTGGATTTAGTCTGTCTCCGTTTTTTCTGTTTCTTAAGACAGACTGGATTGAATGATGGAGAGATCAGATCTCTGTTTGCACAAGGAGTCTGACAACAGCCTGTGCTCCATACAAAAATCTCACTGGATTATTATAATTAATGGCAAAATGAATGTTTAGAAATGTAAACTGATATTTCCTACTGACACACTACAGCAAAAGACCAACTTTAACTGACTTTAAACCATTTTTTAGCTGATGAAAATATTAGTGGCCTAAGACTTTTGCACAGTACTGTATATATATATATATATATACTCTAAAATATGTAAAACACTTACACAATACTTAAAATTATTAATAATAAATAAAAAATATTTTAAAATCATTAATAATAAATTAAAAATAATATTTGATATATATATACTCTAAAATATGTAAAACACTTACACAATACTTAAAATCATTAATAATAAATAAAAAATAATATTTTATATATTTGTATATATGTGTGTATGTGTCTATATATATTTATATACATAATACAATATTAACATCACATAATACATAATACATATTTAAACATCACGATAATATATATATTACATATATAATAGTATATATATATATATATATATACTCTTAAATATGTAAAACACTTACACAATACTTAAAATCACTAATAATACATAAATAAAAAAAAAAATATATATATACACACACACACACACGCAAACATATATATGCACACACACATATATACAAAGCTTAACACCACCAATAATATATTTATTTGACATATTTAAGATAAATATATATATATATATATATGTATGTGTATATATATATATATATATATATATATATATATATATATATATATATATATTCATATAAACACACACATAAAACATTTACGTTTATACAATACAATACATATACACATACAACACAACAAAATCACCAATAATAACAATAATATATACATTACGTGTGTGTGTATTTGTTTATTTATTGATTTATTTACTATAATTTATTATTTTTTTGTTATTCATTTATTGTTATAATAAGCACACATACTCTTTTATATTTGTAAAAGACTTGCGTATATATAATACATATACACATATACAATACAGCAAAATCACCAATAATAACATAAATGAATAATATAAACACACAATCACACATGCATATATGTGTGTGCGTGTATATATAGCTTAATTTAACATTAATGTATAGTTAAGCAACTTGGTTTTCGTTAAAGCATGTGTTCGTTTGTGGGCAAAGTAATAACTAACCAGTTCTAGAGTAATGCAATTGTAAGAACCCTAACATGACACTCAAAGTCATTGTTAAATAGCCTATTACTTTCCAGCTGGACTTGACCGGTCGTTGTTCTCTCAGAGTGCGTGCTACTACTTGCCGTCTTCACTCTTGACACTGATGTGTTCACAAGGTCAACAAGTTCACACGATGCCAACTAGCAGGAAGCATCTGGTGTGAACAAGCTGGCCTTTTTGGTGGTGTGTCCAAAAGCATCTGTATCACACACACTCACCCGCAACCCCTGCAATACCACTGTTTGCGGTCAGGGGGCGACATTAGACTTTACTATCTGCCCAGCAAATGAGAATACAGGCTTCATTGTGATAGGCTCTCGGCTGGCAGAACCTTTTTTCCCTCTCTCTGTTGTCTCCTGACTGTCGACGACTCAGTCTCTTCTTCTCCTCCTCCTCCCGCGTTCCCTCTCCTCTGGATTAAATTAGCTGCGGAACGGGAGACTCCATCACCGCTGCATCCATTGATGTATAAAGGACTAGTTTAAAAATGGGATTGAAAGCATAAAAGGGAATAGCAGCAAGGATTTTGGAAGGGGTGAGTAGATCCAAGCCAGGGATGAAGGAGCGCATCATCTGGACCGCTGGAATTACAATTGGGATACAGTAGTTTTATTGGAAAGAGGGGGAGGAGAGAGCCATGATAATTATGGATGGTGACAAGTGAGATATTTATTTAGGATTTCTGACCAAAGAAGTCTTCTTGTGAGATGTTTCCTTTTGTCATTTTCCTTGGAATGGTGTGACGGTATTCCGAAGTGTCCTTTTCGCCGCAACAGCTGTGCAAGCTTAATTGTTGCATTTTTTTTTTTTTTCTACTTGAGCGTCGTTTTCCATTCACAATGTCATGCAGAGATTTGATAATAGACATTTTTGACAATGGTGTTTCATCTAGCTTTATAGGGAAAAGATGCCGATGTTAGAAAGGAAAACTGGTTTAGACACCTTCCATGAACGGATTTTGGAGCACCAGGTTTTTGCCTTTGTTAACCGGTGACAATGAGATGTAATGTATTCTGAACTTGTGAAATGGTGTGCAGGTTTATGCCAGATGCTTTTATTCTCAAAGGATCTTCTCACACACTGTGCTGGATTTTTGAATTTCCAAGCAGTGTATCCATGCTCAGCTGTGCCGAATGGTCAAGGTTATGATTGGAGCAGGAAAAAAAAAACATAGAGCTGCTTGGCTCTCTTGAGGCACAGTAGCGCGAGATGATTTGTCATTTTTCTGTCCTTTGTTCACCTTAGAGAAAGCTTCTCAAGCTACCTTTTATTTTCAGCATTTGTCTCGGTGTCTCTGATGCTCAAGATGTTGTTGGGGAACCTGTGTTGTCTAAGCCAGACAACACAGTCTGTTGGATGCACCAGTAAAGTGATTCTTTAGGGAATCATATTTCATACATTTATTCATGTTAAACTGAAACCAACTGTAAATATCACCCGCATGAATGTGACAACTGAAAGCTTTTGAAAAGCTCATTCAGACTCAACAAATAGGACATGCTAATGCTAAGTGACACATGGTCTATAAGGGATTTCATGAAGTGCCTGAGAGGCTTGAAAACAAACATAATTTGTACGGTCCTAAGAGCGAACCCTGTGGAACTCCGCTCATTTAAACATACCATTATGCATTCAAACCAACAACTTCGTCAAGTGTATCTGCATTTGAAAAATGTATATATATTTATGTGTAAAATGATATGTCAAATATATACATTTAGGTCATTTATTTATTTTTTATTTTTATTTATTGTATTATTTATTAAATGCTACCTAACCCTACCTTACTAACAGAATTACACACTTATAGTAACTTCATTAAAAATACTCTCAGGTTCTGTATTTACCAGTTAACTTACCATGTGTTTTACCATTTTCAGGAGGCGTTGTGGATAAAGATCTCCGGCATTATCTCAACCTTCGGTTTCAGAAGGGTTCAGTGGATCACGAGCTTCAACAAATCATACGTGACAACCTCTACCTCCGGACTGTGCCGTGTGAGTAACCTCTGCATATACATATTAAGAATCCTCTTTTAGTTGTGACAAATAGTTTGGGTTTCTTAGCACTGGACTTTTTCATATCAATAAATATGGTGTACAAAATCCTGATGAGAAACCTACAAAACCAAGAACGAGTACCAGTGTTTAAACCAGGAGTGATGTAGTACAAATTTTGAGATGTGACAACTCATAAAAACTGAGTAACTTTTCCATCCAACCACAACAATCAACAAGAGGCGGGGTGTTTTGCACAGTAGCTCCACCCACTGTGCAATCTCATTGGTCCAAATTTTCTATGCAGTTTTGCGTTTAGTGTGGACAGACAAATTACTGTACTTCTCGCCTCGTGCTTTATTAGGACAGTGTCCAGTTTTTCTTGTAGTATTTTTCTTGCTAAATATTCTCCTGGTCTGATATATGCTTTAGTCTAGCTTTTGTTTATCATTTTGGAAAGAGAGTGAGAACAGGCTCTCCAAACCTGCCAGTTGATCTGTGAGGGAAGGAAGTTAGAGCTAAAACGAGCCAACCTGTAATACTGTGGAAGTTGTTATTGTTGTGTGGGGGTTATGGGAGAAACCTGGAGACAAACCCCCCTGATATGTCTGGGTGCCATCTCAAATGTATGATGCAACTAGATAGAAAGAACCGATATAGCTTATTTTGGTTTAAAGCAGTGTGAATGGCTTTTTCACTCAGTCAGACGTAATGGGAAAAATTGTAATTTTGTGCAAAGCAGCCTCCAGTTAGAGGCAAATGACAGGAAAGTTAGCAGTGTTTCGAAATCATATGTAACAAATTTGACTCAAACCTCAGTTTGTAAAACAAACAGAAATGTGTTGACAGTAATGCACTGAGACCTCTGTGGAGAAAATGTACAGTGCTTACAAGTGTGTTTTTGTCAACACAGCAATTATAACTTGTGTTTAACCTGTATTATTTCTCTTAAGCATCTCATTAGTCTATAAATATGGACTAGATTGATGCTGTCAGCCCCAAATGCTTGATGGTTAAAAAAAGAAGTGCGACAGACAAGGTTGTGGTGAGGCTAGCTGGGTAGCGCTAATGTTAGCTAACTGCCTAGCTAGCTACTATATGAGTTATTATAGCTTATTTTGGCATTAGAACATGATGGACAGTAGCCAGAAAAACTTGCGATGACCTAATCTAGGAAAACTTTTCGATTACCTCATTTACACTCTGTTAAAAAACCCCAGCATATGCTGGTTAGGTATGTTTTGAAGCATGACTGCTGGCTTGAGATGGTTTAAACTGCTTCTTAGATGGTCATGTGCAGGTCCTAAGCAATTAGCTCCTGCTTAGGACCAGCACATGACAGCTTAAACCAGGTCATGACCAGCTAAGGACCAGCTTAAACCAGCTCAAACCAGCAACCGTGCTTCAAAACATACCTAACCAGCATATGCTGCCCTTACAAAAATTAACCATGGTTTTACTACAAATTAAACAAAAAAAACATGGTTAGACCATGGTAACCACAAATTATCCATGTTTATGCTACACTAATAATATTTTAACCATTGTATTTGTAGTAAAATTGTGGTTATACAAATGGTAATCAGTACACCAAAAAAACATACTAAAAACCTTCTATCGATCACCTTATTTAGAAAGTTTGTTTCATTTTCAGATTAATTTGACATTCGTATGGAGAAAATTAATCAGAAACATTTTTTGAGAAACCTTGACTAAAAATTAACTATGGTTTTACTACAAATGAAATCAAAAAACCATGCTTACTATAGTTAATCTACAGTAACCTCAAATTAACCGTGTTTTAACCATTGTATTTGTAGTAAAACTGTGGTTATGCGAATGGTAATCAGTATGCCAAAAATACATGGTTAAAAACCTATCAATTACCTAATTTACAACGTTTTCTTCATTAACATATTGATTTGGGATTCATATGGTGAAAATTAATAAGAAACCTTTTGACAAACCTTGACACTAACCTTACGAAAAATTAACCATGGTATTACAATAAAACCACTATGAAACCAAAAAACATGTTTACTATAGTTAAACCATAGTAACCACAAATTACCCATGGTTATGCTACACTAACCATATTTTAACCATTGTATTTGTAGTATAACTAAATGGTAATCAATACGCCAAATAACTGTGGTTACTACACTTTTACTATAGTAAAACTATGGTTAATTTTCATAAGGGTGGAAAAGTTGACAATAACTGCTTTATTTTGGTTCACAGTTTGAAACTAACTGTTAAGATTTTTTGTTTATTTTGAGCCATATGGTAACACTTATTAGCTAACAATAGTTAATGCGTTAAATAACATTTACTAACTAAGAGGCACTACATTTGTTACAGGATGTATTAAAATTAGTTATAAAAATACAGCTGTTCATTGCGACGACGTTAGCTTAGCTTAGTTAAATAAGGTTCATTAGTTAACATTAGTTAATTATATTAACCTGAACTACAGTAAGAATGAACAATACTTCTACAGCATTTCTTAATCTTAGTTTATGTTAATTTCAGCATTTACTAATGCGTTATAGTTATAGTTAATGCACTGTGAACTAACATGAACAAACTATGAACGACTGTATTTTTATTAACTAACATTAGCAAAGATGAATAAATAGTGTAACAAATGTATTGTTCATTGTTCGTTCATGTTAGTTAATACATATATAACTGTTAACAGATGACCCCTTATTGTAAAGTGTTACCAGTAATATTGATAGAGAAAACGTTTGATTTGAATAATGTAGTAGAAAATATTAAAATTAAACTAAGATTAATAAGTGCTGTAATATACTGTATATATACATGCATATTTTCACATAACTCATGTTTTTCATTCAACTCAAAACAAAAACAACCGTTAACAGCGATGCTTGGGTCAAGTCTGTATGTATAGTCTCCTCATCCGTTCACTTGTTCTTCCTTTCGTTTCCTCTCTGTCTCTCGCTCGCTCTCTTCCTCAGCCTAGGGTTTCCAAGGCAACCACCATTTCCTCTCCAGGCTTGCCTGCTGATGTTTCCCCCTCCCCCTCCATAGTGGTGCACAAACACATCACAATCACCAACCGGCTGGATGAAATGATGCCTTTGATTTATGCCTGTGCAGCGCAGTCATGAGCGTGTATTTCTGGAGCTATTTCTCCCATACTGAGAGTCATTAGTGTAACTGAACAGCTTGCTATGAGATGTTTCGGAGGCTGGATTGAAAGAGACAAGACAAGACAAAGCGATGTTAAGCTGTTCATTTGTCTGGTGAATGTTAAAGCAGAGGAGGAGAGCTAGAACATGACCTAGGTAACTGAATGTGATGGCGCTGCTTTATTAAAAACATGCCAGATAGAGTTTGATTATAGTTTAACAGTCCCGCAGGGAAGAAGTAAGAGATGGGTGCTGTCGGGACATTATTACACTACACGCTGCTTTCGAATTGGTATGGATTTTTGCAGAAAATTGTTCTTCACGGCTCTTTGGAAATCATTTGGACTAAGTTTTATTTACAGGCCTTAATTTTTCAATCTACACAAAGTCTTGCCATTGAACCGGATGCCTGCTACAGCGCTGAGAATGAATGTGCGATGAGTTTGCTGCCTGATTTTTGGATGCAATGTTGGGTCATTTTGGGCTTGTGTAGCTAGAAGCGTTTGTGTTCATATTCAGAATCAAATTCTGCTGGTCATCGTCGCAGCACAAGGTGTAACTACAGGCCGTTCGATATGTGATGTGTAACTTCATTCTCAGCTGGAGCGCGCTGCATTGACACGGCTCATTTCACAAGTCTCTGCACTGTCACTAGTAGTTGCCCACACACACACACACTCGGTAATTTCATAACTGGGTTTATGGAACAGTCTTTAACGTTTACTATTCATGGCAAGTGTGCTTGTCTGTGTAAAATCATGTCAGCTTTTGTGGTTTTTAATTTTGATTGTAGATTGTGCTTAAGCTGTTAGTCAATTTGCATAGTAAAATCCTCATGGGAAAATGCAGTGAATCAGACAATTTTTTTAAGATGATAAAAACTATTGCTAGAAAATGAAGACTTTGTGTGTGTGTGTGTTTATATGTGTATATTCGGCTCAAAAGTTTACATACACCTTGCAGAATCTACTAAATGTTAATTGTTTTACCAAAATAAGAGGAATCATACAAAATGCATGTTATTTTTTATTTAGTACTTACCACTGACCTGGCATTTCATATAAAAGACGTTTGCATATCGTTTACAAGAGAAAATAATAGTTGAATTTATAAAAATGACCCCATTCAAAAGTTTAAATATGCTTGATTCTTAATACTGTGTTGTTACCTGAATCATCCACAGATTTTTTTTTTGTTATAGTTGTTTATGAGTCCCTTGTTTGTCCTGAACAGTTAAACTGCCTGCAGGTCCCAAAGATTATTTGGTTTTTCAGCATTTTTGTGTATTTGAACCCTTTCCAGCAATGACTAAGATTTTGAGATCCATCTTTTTTTTTTTTTTTTATTAGTGCAAAACATACAAATTACTGTGAACACAAAAAACAACAACAGAACAGCAATGATGATAACACCAATTAAAATAATCAGAAATAACCATCTGAAAACTTACAACATACAGTGAACACACATGCAAAAAAAAACAGCAATAGCACAGCAATGATTATAACAGCAATGATCATTAGAAATGGGATCCATCCTCATTGAGATCCATCTTTTCACACTAAGGACAACTGAGGGACTCATATGCAACTATTACAGAAGGTTCAAACACTCACTGATGCTCCAGAAGGAAAAACGATGCATCAAGAGCCGGGGGTGAAAACTTTTGAACTGGATGAAGATGTGTACATTTTTCTTATTTTGCCTAAATATCATATTTTTTTCATTTAGTACTGCCCTTCAGAAGCTACAGAAGATACTTGCATGTTTCCCAGAAGACAAAATAAGTTAAATTTACCCTGATCTCCAAAAGTAAAAATGATGCATTAAGAACTGGGGGGTGAAAACTTTTGGAATTTGAAGATAAGGGTAAATTTAACTTATTTTGTCTTCTGGGAAACATGTAAGTATCTTCTGTAGCTTCTGAAGGGCAGATTTGAAAAAATAAATAAATAACTTCTTTTGCTCAACAAAGATGTATTAAATCAATCAAAAATGACTTGAAAGACGTATTTCTATTTCAGAACAACTGAGGAATTCGTATGCAACTATTGCAGAAGGTGCAAATGCTCACTGATGCTTCAGAAGGAAAAACAATGCATTAAGAACCAGGGGATGAAAACTTTTGAACAGAATGAAGATGGAGCATCAGTGAGTGTTTGAACCTTCTGTAATAGTTGCATATGAGTACCTCAGTTGTCCTCAGTGTGAAAAGATCTCAAAATCATACAGTCATTGTTGGAAAGGGTTCATGAGAGAGTAGCGTTCCAGAGGATGACAAAGGATGTAGGCGTAGCATAAGCCCTAGTGAGAATATGCTAGTTTTGTTTACAAACCAGTCATCTCATGGCTAAAGTCGTGTGACAATTTGGGTACAGCATATTTTACTGACAAAAGTACAGTATATTTTGTTTTTATTATTACTGAACAGTTGCAGCTGTACAGTGTAAGCTACACACTCTTCCCTAACACACTCTCTTTTCCCTCTCTAATTTAGGCCCTTTTGGATAAATCGAATATATATATATATATATATCCATTTTAAGTACCAGTAAATGAAAACCCTTTTATTTGAGCTTAAGGGATTGCCGGTTTCATTTCTCACAACACCACTTCACTTGTAATTTCACACGACATATGACAATAGGCAACGGGCCCCCTCTCCTTGCTCTGATTCTCCAGTTTTTCACTGTTTCTCTTCCGCATCAGCTGTTATTTCCACCAACTAAACAGTGACAGTGCAAAATCATGCTTTGGTCTCACTTGAGGCTGTGGCACTGTCGGATCATGTCCGTCACTTTGATGAGCGGACGACAGAACGCATCACGAAAGGGCCTGTCCTTCTGCAGGGCAGTCGTAGCCCTGTATTGTACAATTAGACTTTCATATTCGTTGTCTAACCCCCGCCTCGTATCTCCAACATCCAGCCAAATGCAATTGTCGCGTCCCGCTGGTAGCGCGCGCCTACTGCTTAGCAAAACCCTATTAGTATCTGTCAGCCATCAACCACTGATATATAATCATTTTAGACAGTTAGCTGTTTGTGAAGTGCATCGACGGAAGACGAACAGACATTTGTGTGACCGTATCAGAGGACGGGACGTTATTTTGATGGGTTTTAGAGCTGACGAGAAGATAATCTATTTCCTGTACATGTTTCTAAAGCTCTTTCACATGCGTCGTGGTATTGTTTTTCAGTGCACTGAACTCTGGTTTGTAGGTCAAATGTTGTAACGCAAAGCTTAAAGTTCAGCTTTTGACTTTGACTTTGTTTGCACTGACCTTTTCTCAAACTGCATTTTGTGTAATTCCTGCAAGATCAGCGTGAGGTTTTAACAAGGTAGAAGTGAAGATTAGTGCCAAAATAGCCTAGTATCATACAGATAATTATATTTTAATATTTAAGCATCCAAAACTGAGTGTGTCTGTGTGTATAGACCAAAGATTATACACATTATTATTAATAAATATATTTATGCCAAAACATTTAGTATAAATTGTGTGTGTGTGTATGTATGGATGTATGTATGGATGTGTATATATATATATGTGTATATATATATATATATATATATATATATAAAATTTCATAACTACATTTTTTTTATTTAAATATAAAAATCTTTATTTAATCAATAAATTGTAATGGATTAATGTATCATTTTAAAATTAAAAAGCATGTATATAAATATAAATATAAATATAAATATATATAAATATTTATTGCTCAAGACCAAAGATTATGTATCATTACAAAATTTTAATTTTTTCGGAAAATCGAAATAAAGAAGTCTTTATTTAATCAATAAATTGTAATGCGTAATTGTATTTTAAAATAACGCAATAGAAAGCATGTATATAAATAAATAAATGTAAAAATTGATATATATATTTATAATTTATATGTATAAATCTAAGTATATATAGATATAAATCTAAGTATATATAAATTATATATATATATATATATATATATATATATATATATATATGTATGTGTGTGTGTGTGTGTGTGTGTGTGTGTGTAAATGTTTAATTTCATAACTGTTTTTTAGATATTTATTTATATTTACATTTATTTAAAAAATCTAAATCTAAAAATCATGTGTGCAATAAAAAGCGTGTGTGTGTGTGTGTATATATATATATATATATATATATATATATATATATACACACAACTGTTTTTTTATGTATTATAAATTATATGATATATAAATTATATATTATGTATTGTGTATATAAAATATATATGTGTGTGTGTGTGTGTGTATATATATATATATATATATAAAACAAATATTTTAATTTTTTTGGGGAAAAAGATATTTTGAATGTGTTTTGTACTAATAATGATATATAATCTTTGGTCTTGCGCAACAAAAACAATTCTTTACACAAACACACACATACACATAAATACATACTTCATTTTAATTATTGTGCGTATATAATTTTAGCGTTATGTATATATGTATGTATGTTTTCTTTCTTTTTCTTTCTTTCTTTCTCTTTACTTGTTTCTTGGTTTCTTGAAGTAATGGTTTGCACATCAACAGACATTGTGTGATGCTTTTCTTGAGTTAGTTTAGTTTAGGGTTGTTGCGGGACTCCTGATAAACAATGTCTCACATAATGCCTTGAAAAAGAATACGCATTACGTATTCACTTTTTACCTGAATGAATCTTTAAACAAATCCTCACCGCTCACATAAAATGAACATTTGATTGTAGTGCCTCAAAGTGCCAAAAGGTGTTGACACTTTCAGAGCTGCGGTTCAATATAGCAGTGCAGAGAGTCATTATGCATGCTGCAGGTGTTCACCGCCGGACTGTCAGGTGGACAAAATACAGGCCTGTAGGTCCCACTGAGAGTCACTTGAGACTGAAAATTGACATCTCCAGGACGCAGAGACAAACCTATTGTATAATCAGCGATGGAACGAAAAATTTAAGCTGCATTTTGACCTTTTTTTTTTAAACTCAAATTTGAATTGGTGAACTGGAGATGAAATAAGGATCACTGTTACACCTGAAGGCACAGTTTCACATGCTTGCACACATAGCTAATTGCGCAAACAGCTGTAAACACGTAATCACACTAGACCACCGACTGAAGCACTGAGGTGTTCTCTATCCAACCGTGCGTCTCCGATTTTTCCCTGCCTCTTCAAAGCTTCATAATATGAACAAGCAGGACGTCTGACTCACCCATTCCTGAATCATTGCTTCCATTTTTACCATCTGAATAGTTTTAAATCATCTTTTAACCATCAGCTGGCCTCATTAAGACCGATTCTGCGCTCGCGCATACAGTAAGTGGACGGTTCTTGCGAACGTCAAAGAGCGGTGTGGTCAAAGTATATCAACCGATCGATATTTTCATCTGAGACTGAAACGATAGATTGTGGATCTGCTTAGACTTTCACAAAAGCTTTTGTTTGAGGTTCTTCTTCGCTTAATAAACCAAACCACACAAAACAGTAGCAGTCTTTAGGCTACACGGCTACAGATCATTGACTTGATTTCCTGAAAACACTGTGTTGATGCGATAATTAGCCTGAGCTACAGACTGTTGAGTTTTTCACAGAGAAAAGGAAGTATTTGAATGGCTTTTTCAAGTAGAGAAGACTGGAGTTTGGGTGTGGGTGAACAGACTAGACTATAAACAACATATGGCCTGTAGTTAAATTAAATGGCCTGTTATTAGATAAAATGTATTCTCATAAATTTAATTAGATAAACGTGCTTATATATTATAGACTTAAAAATGTGTTATTTGTATTCCAAATATTACTTATTAGAATATTCGTGTATTTATTTAATTTTTGTTCACAGTAATACACTTTTGCAGTTTATTTTTTAAATTTTAATTGCATGTACTGAAAAGTCTGTAAGAGAAATATGGTCCCTTTAGATAGATTTATCATAAATAAATTCATTTGTGAAAATGTAATTTATTTATTTACATAAATATGTATTTAATACTTATTAAAAGATGTTTCAAACCATTGCATTCATGGTTTATTTGTCTTGTTTATTTGTTTGTGACTTATTATTCAACATTTAACAACATTTTTTTTAAATATTTAAAATTATTAGTTAAATGCATCAATAAAATATTTATTTAATTAAAATGGACAAAATAAACTTTTTTTTTATGTTTTACTTTTTTGGCATATTTAAAGTTATTTATTTACTATTTTAACCATTTTTTTTCAATTACATAAAATTTGACTTTACATAGATTTATTTACATAAATATGTATTTAACACATATTAAGAGATGGTACAAACCATTTGATTCATGTTTTATTTGTTATTTTATTTTATTTTATTTTATTTCCTAAAAGTTACAGATTAATCAACATTTAAACAATTTAATTTGTTTTAAAATGATTTAAATGTTTTATATTATTAATTAAGTGTAACAATAATTTTTTTTTTTTTAATTGACAAAATAATAGATATTTTTCATGTGTTACTTATTTGGCATATTAAAAGGTATTTATTTACTATTATTTTTAACCATTTTTTAAAAATTACATACATTTTTACCTACATATTAGACATATTTCAAACTAATATAATATAATCGATATTATATAAATTTGTGAAAATGTGATTTATTTATTTACATAAATATGTATTTAACATATTAAGAGATATTACAAACCATTTGATTCATGTTTTGTTTTGTTTTATTTTACATTTAAAACAGTTTGTTTAATTAATGTTTTAAAATTGTTTAATTATTTAAAATGATTAATTACCTATAATAACAATTTTTTTTTTATTTAAATTAACAAAATAATAGACATTTGTCATGTAATATAATACAGATATTATATTCATTTGTGAACATGATTTATTTATATACATAATAAGTATTTAACACATTAATAGATGTTACAAACCATTTGATTCATGTTTTATTTGCTATTTTATTTTATTTGCTAAGTGACTGATTAATCAACATTTAAAACAGTTTGTTTAATTTATGTTTTAAAATTATTTAATTATTTAAAATTATTAATTACCTATAATAACAATTTTTTTATTTAAATTAACAAAATAATAGACATTTGTCATGTAATATAATACAGATATTATATTCATTTGTGAATGTGATTTATTTATTTATTTACATAAATAAGTATTTAACATATTAATAGATGTTGCAAACCATTTGATTCATGTTTTATTTGCTATTTTATTTTATTTGCTAAAAGTGACTGATTAATCAACATTTAACATTTGTTTAATTTATGTTTTGAAATTATTGAATTATTTAAAATTATTAATTAAATATAACAATACATTTTTTATTTTAATTGACAAATTACTTATTTGGCATATTAAAAGTTACTTATTTACTATTAATTTTTATCCATTTTTTAAATGACATACATTTTTACCTACATATTAGACATATTTCAAGCTGTAATATAATATAATACAGACAG
This sequence comes from Labeo rohita, assembly GCF_022985175.1. Classification (NCBI taxonomy): domain Eukaryota; kingdom Metazoa; phylum Chordata; class Actinopteri; order Cypriniformes; family Cyprinidae; genus Labeo; species Labeo rohita. The sequence continues at coordinate 12,737,995 of NC_066893.1, forward strand.
ACGGATAGATGGATGGATAGATAGATATATCTAGATAGATATAATATAGCAATACTGACATGTTTAATTAAACCCAGTCCAGTTCAAAAGGAACATCTGTAACAGATCTTGTGCTGGTATGTCATATTGATCTGGGTTTATTTAATGTGTTATAATAAAAAATGGATGACGGAGCGTCATAAGGCTTCTCTGCGTCTGCTGCTTGTTTCCTCAGATGGGCTTTGATGTGCTCATAGACTCCAGCTGTTTGATTGGCAGACTTGTTCTCGCTCATGATCCTGAAAGAGCAATTGTAGCAATCAGAGTATCATTACTGCATCACATCCTTTGATGTTTGAGAGAGTTGACCATTCAAATAACTCATTATTCTTCGCAGTACACATTGAAAAATGAACACTGAACATGTTGGAAATTAATTAACCATTAGCCTGTTTATTAACACAGGATTTTGCGGACATTTGACTGAATACAGATTTACTGAATTGTGGAGTTGAGTTCATGGAGGATAGAGACTGTCACTTAAAATAATGTAGGAATTAATCAATTTAATAATTCAAACAAAAATGAAACTTATTATTAATCTTAAAATAGGAAAGTACTTGTAAAAGCTTTTGAGAATGTCTCTATTACTCATTCCCAAATCAAAATAAAACCCAATTAAAGTGTCTCTGTCCATAACATAATATGACAGAACATAACATAGCAGCAACATGTTTATAATAATGCTTACGTGGACAGGAAGTACAACTAATTATTATTTTGTGCGCACGATTTACCTAGAACGAGGGTACGAATTATTATATTGAGTGCACGATTTAGTTAAATTGAGGGAACTAATAAATAAATTGTGTCCATGTTTTTTTTCTTGCATGTCATGTGTGGGGCTCCCTAAAATTTAAATAAAAATGATTCTTTTTTTATTTCACTTTTATGTGACGCTACATATGACATTAATTAATGAAACAAATTAAATTAATTAAACAATTCAGACAAAAATGTGAATAAATAAATCACTTTTCAGAGATTACTAGACATTAAGAACTGATTATTTTTTGTTATATTTAACCACTTTAAAATATGAATTAAGCAGTTGTAAAGTCTATAGAAATTAGACAAAGATGTAAGGAAAAATGTCTTTTTCACAAATTAATAGACACTTAAAACTGTTTGATTTTAACATTTTGTTCATTTTAAAAATAACATGATAAATGAATACATCATTTATAGTTTTACTAATAAATAAAGCATGAAATGTCTTTTTTTGTCATTTTTAATAATTGTTCAGTTCAATTCAAGCATGAATTAGACTGATTGTTAAATGTTAATTTAACAAATAAAACACAAAGTAAATATTTTGAAATGTGTCTAATATGTAAATTATTATGTAAATGTAAACAAAATCTTAAAAAAATTGAATAAATCTTTTTTAATATGCCAAATAAATAAAGCATCAAATAAATGTCTATTGGTATGTCAATTTTAATTAAAACAATATAGCATTTTATTCTTATATCAAACTACATTTTAAAATGAAATAAATGAATTAATCAGTTTTTAAAAATGTTAAATCACTTTTTCAGAGATTAGTAGACACTGAGAACTGATTTTTTTTTTAGATTTAACCACATTTTAAAATGCGAATTAAGCAGTTGTAAAGTATTTAAATAAAACATAGAAATTGTTTAATTTCATATATCAAACAGAAATGTAAGAAAATAATCTCTTGCTCACAAATAAATAGACATTTAAAATGGTTTGATTTTAACATTTCGTTAATTTTAAAAATAAAATAATAAATGGATAAATTATTTCTAATTTAACAAATAAATAACGCATTAATTGTCAATTAGTTTGTCATTTTTAATCTTTTCTGTTTTTTTTTATATCGTTATATTTAACCAGATTTTAAAGCATGAAGTTAACTGTTTGTTAAATGTTAAATTGACAAATAAAACATTTTGTTCATTTTAAAACTAAAATAATAATTGAATAAATAATTTCTCTAATATTACAAATAAAGCGTGAATTGTCAATTTGTAATTTTTAATAAATTTTCTAATTTTTCTTCATTATTTAACCATGTTTTAATGCACAAATTTAAGAGTTTGTTAAATGTCAAATTAACAAATTTCTAAAATATTCTTTTTAAAAATCTCTAAAATATTGAATAAACCTTTTTTAAGATACCAAATAAATAAAGCATGGAATAAATGTCTATCACTTTGTCAATTTTAATAATACATTTTTTAATTATTTTATTTTTATGTCAAACTACAGTTTTTAAAACGAATTACTTTAATTAAACAATTCAAACAAAAATGTAAAAAATTAGACATGAATTAAACAGTTTATTGAATGTCTTTTAATAAATCATCTTTAAATTAAACAAGAATTAAATGGTTTAAAATGCTGAGATGTGTGATTACATTTTATTAATATTATGTTATTATTATTATTAATTAATTAAAATATTGTTATTATTATATTATTAAATATATTTAATGTATTATTATTAATATATATATATATATATATATTTTATTATTGATATATTTATTGATTGATATTAATATATTTGATCATTATATTTAACTTAATTTTATTGAGTAAAACCATTTGGATATATTTATTAATCTATTAATTAGTCAGTTTATTTATTTAACTTTTTTGCTTGAATGATTAAATTGATAATTTATTTATTGTTTCATGTTTAAGTGGCACTTCTTCTCCATGCATTCTCTTCTATAGAAAACAAAGATGATTTGGATGTCAGTGTGATTCTTTTCATCATGTAAATCAAATTTTATGTTGATCATAGTTCATAAAGGCAACTCCAAACAGGCGTTTGATATTTTGCAGTGGTTTTGAAAGGAAATACCCAATATAGAAACCCAGAAATCACTTTATGTCTAGAGTCAGTATAGAGTGAGTTACACGGCTGTGTGTTCCATGCGCTGGAAATGCCTTCGCCAGCCTGCTGCTGTTGCTACGCTAAACAGGTTTATCGGAAACCCTCCCACTGCTCCGCTGGAGTTTGTTGGATTTTCTTTCAAAACCCCCCCTTGTTTGCCCACTTTCAGATCTCCCCCAGTTTGCAGAGATTCCAGCTTCCGGCGAAACTCGATTACATAACATCCGTGCTGTTTACAGATGACTCACGGTACAGACACTGAGAGCGTTTTGAGCTGTCGTCACTGCCTCACTTTAGACATACGTGGGAAATCAGGGTAATAAAGCGCCCCGTTATGATGCGACATCACCTAATATCTGCGATATCGCAGTCTGCAAACTCTGGAGTGAGCTCGTCAGGGCCCAGGCGTCTTATGGCTGTGCCGGGTGACAGAATGAAACTCTTAAATGGCCTTTCAATCCAGCAGGGGCTCCGTCTCTCTCCCCCGGCCGCGCTCTCCCTCGACGTCACCCTGATGTATGAGTCTCCTCATCCTCCGTGGCAGCCAGGCAGTGCACTCAGTTAGTGATGGGACTCTGCGATCCAGCCAATAGACACTGGTGCTGGATCTGCTCAGCCGAGGCATAAATCAAAATGAAGGCATTGAGCTTTGGGATTATTTACGCCTTTTTGAACGTATATGAGATGGAGACGATAAATTCTTGTTTTGCACGAGAGGTGAATAAAAGGTGAAAAAATGGGTTTGAAAAAAATCAGAGGTGTTTTTTTGTGTTTTAGTTTGTCTCAACTATCTTCTTCTTCTTCCACTCTTGAGTCTATGGCCACCCATAGAACCGCTTGCGGGAAAGTTGTAAAATTTGGCACGCTGGTAGAGGACAGTCCCAACATTAACCATAGCAAATTTGGAGTCTCTAACTCAAACTCTCTAGCGCCACCACTTGTCTAAAATTTCAGGCACAGAATGAAAATTCGTAAGGTTTAGTTTTTTTTCTATAATTTTTGGTTTGTAAAACCTCTGATTTTCACCAAAATTGGCTTAGATCATCTTCAGACCATGCTGGCAAAAAGTTATGGAATTCAAGTTGATTAGTCAAACCGTTCTTGAAAAACGGACAAACAACGTCTACGAAAAACGCTATATCTCCGCAACGGTTTGGCGTATTAAGACCAAACTTGGTGTGTGTTATAACAAGCATGACCTGAGGCTACCTGCAGTGTTTTGGTGCAGTGCCACCTAGTGGTCAGGAGATACGAAAAATGCCTTTTTTTGCTCATAACTTCTCAATGGTTTGGCCAAAAATCGAACCATCAGAAGTCGAACCATACCTAATTTTCCCATATCTGCCATTTTGGGCATTGCCCATTTTGAATTTTGTCAAAAAATGCTATATTTTATGAACACACTGGTGTATCGTTGCGAAACTCGGCGTGTGTCTTCGGCACCATGCCCTGACAGTACTCAAAATGTTTGGGTGCCTGTGACCAAAAGTTAGTAAGAAATTTCAAAAAATGCAAAGAACTTTTGTTTACATTAGCCTATTTAATGAAACTGGTTGTAATGATACCGATTATGCCATAATTGGATGAACTTCCTGTGCGCCATTTTGATTAATGTTGAAAACCTACTTTTTCAAACTCCTCCTAGACCATTGGTCCGATTTTCACTAAATTTGACTCGGATCATCTTCAGACCATGCTGGCAAAAAGTTTTGGATTTCGTGGCGATTTACGAAACGGTTTTCATTTAATGCATCAACGAATTTATTTAAAAGATGCCAAAATGCATCTGAGGCTGTATCTCTGCAAAGCTTTGACATATTTACACCAAACTTTGTATGTGCCATTGTCACCTCACGCTGACCAGGCCACATCAATTTGATAACAGCGCCACCTGTTGGTCAGAAGTAATACACCATTCATTAAACTTTAATAATGAAATTTCCAAAAATGTTAATAACTTCTGATTGCATTAGCCTATTGTAATAAAACTGGTCTCAAAACCAAATTTGACTCAAATCATCTGCAGACTGTGCTGACAAAAAGTTAGATTTTGTGTCGATAGACAAAACCGTTTTCGTAGAGCGCCACTACAAAATTGAGGCGTGATGCTAAAATGACGCTGAGGCTGTGTCCCTGGAAAGCTTTAATATAATAACACCAAACTTTGTGTGTACCATTGTCACCTCACACTGAACACACCACATCGATTTGATAACAGCGCCACCTGTTGGTCAAAAGTGATAATCCATTAAATCATATTACTAGTGGTTGTTTTTATGATTTTTCACCCATTTTGGCTAAAATTGTCTTAAAATAGCTTCAGTTACTAATTGCTTTAATTGCTCTGATGCTTGCTGCCTTGTTTGCCTAGTGCTTGGATTTTTAAAACATTTTAAAATGGATGTTAGCAACATACTAGTAAAATGCTAATCATGCTAACAGCATGGTAACATGTTAGCAACATGCTAATCATGTTAAAAACATGCTAGCAACATGCTAACAGGATGCTAATCATTTTAAAAACATGCTAGTATATCGTTATTCATGTTAGAAAAATGCTAAATGGTAGAAACATGCAAGAAAGATGCTAATTCCGTTAAAACATGCTAGTAACATACTAACAACAGGATTCAACAACATACTAACAACAAACTCCACATATGCTTTATAGCAGAAGTAATAGTACTGACAACGCTTCAGGAAACTCTATTCCAGTTATCGCTGTAGCTGAATAAAAGGCAGAAACTGAAGACAGTAAACATACAATTGCTACAATATATGGTTTGTCTGTGTTCTTCAAGCAATCTTGGGTATTTTTATAAGGATAAAGCACATTAATAATGCAATGCTAATTGACATAGCCTTTATAATACTATAAAACAGTATGATTTTAGCTTCATTCTATGATATGAAACCACGTCTGATATCAAAATGTTATTTCAAACACTTCACTATGTTATGACGTTAATTTGGAGAAAAAGCATGTCAATAAATTATATCTTTGTTGGACAACAGGTTTGTAAACAATCTTATACACATGCAAAACTGCATCGCACGCATGCTACCAGTACATTATTTGTAGCCTACGTTATTCAAGGCTCAGAACGATTTTTGTTGCGCTGTACAGTTTTAACCAAACCAGTTCTAGATTGGAGCTCCTCATTTAGTGATATACTAGTTTCACGTCCGCCTTCAGCATTTCACTACGTACTGTTGCACACAGAAATATGTCAACAACTAGACTTTATCGTTATTATCGTGGGAAGACTACTTCTTATTGCGGGGAAAAAAAGATATTGCCCATCCCTACTAAGAAAACAGCTGTTACCAACATGCTAATAATGTTAAAACATGTTAGCAATGCACTAGCAAGATAATAATCATGTTAGCAACATGTTAATAACGTTATTTGTTAGAAATATGCTAATAATGCTAGAAACATGCAACATGATAGGATGTTAATCATGTTAGAACATGTTAGCAAAATACTAACATCATGATAATCAGGCTGCAAATATGTTAACAAAATGCAAGTCATGCTAAAAACATGTTAGCAACAAGTTAAAAACAGGCTAATCATGTTAAAAACATGATACAAAACATGTTAATCATGTTAAGAAATGTTAACAATTGTTAACAACATGCTTATCATGTTAAGACATGTTAGCAACATACTAGCAAGATGCTAATCATGCTAGCAACATGTTAATAACATGTTAGTTATGTGAGAAAAATGCTAATAATGCTAGAAACATGCAACATAATAGGATGCTAATTGTGTTAAAACATGCTAGCAACATACTAACATGATAATCAGGCTGTAAATATGCTAACAAAATGTAAGTCATGTTAAAAACATGTTAGCAACAAGTTAAAAACAGGCTAATCATGTTAAAAACATGATATAAAAACATGTTAACCATGCTAAGAAATGCTAATAATTGTTAGCAACATGCTAATCATGTTAAAACATGTTACCAACATACTATACATGCTAGAAACATGCAACGTGATAGGATGCTAATTGTGTTAAAACATGCTAGCAACATACTAACATCATGATAATCAGGCTATAAATATGGTAAAAAAAATGCACATCATGTTAAAAATATGTAAGCAACATGCTAATTACGCTAAGAACGTGCTAACAATTGCTAACAACATGCTAATCATGTTAAAACATGTTAACAACATACTAGCAAGATGCTAATCATGCTAGCAACATAGTGACATGTTAACAACATGCTAATCTTACTAGAAACATGTTAACAACAGGATAATCAGACAATAGATATGCTAATAAAATGCATATCATGATAAAAAAACATTTTAGCAACATGCTAATCATGCAACATGTTAAAAACAAGTTAATCATGTTAAAAACATGATGATCATCCTAAGAACATGCTAACAATTGTTAGTAACATGCTAATCATGTGAGCAACATGCTAATCATGTTAGAAACATGCTAGCAACATGTTAACAACAAGATAATCATACTAGAATTATGCTAACAAAATGCAAATCCTGCTAAACATGTGAGCAACATTGATAATCAGGCTATAAATATATTAACAAAATGCAACATGCTAATTATCCCAAAACATTCTAATAACATAAAAACAACATAATAATCAGGCTATTAACATGTTAACAAAATGCACATCAGGTTAAAAACATGTTAGCAACATGTTAATCATGTTAGAAACATTATAGCAACATGTAAACAACATGATAATCAGGCTAGAAACCTGTTACTAATGTTAGAAACATGCTAGCAACATGCTAATCATGTTAGAAACATGTTAGCAACATGTTAACATGCTCATCTTGTTAAAACCATACTAACAACATACTATACATATACATATATATACATATATATATATATACACACACACACACACACACACACACACACATATATATATATATATATATATATTTGGTTGTTGTGATTTGTGTTTGTTTTTCCAAAATACTGATTAATGGAAGTATATTTTTGCAGTGCAGCAGTGGCAGCATGAAATATTTTGAAGCATGACAGTGTTAGTCACAGTTAGTAGTTTGCTGCCACGTCTGACCCTGTGTTTTAAAGCCCTGGGTTGAACTGATTCTCTGACGCAAATCTATTCCTAAAGCGTTCTCTGTTCACTGCCACCCTTCAAGCGCTTCTCTCACAGGTCAGCACATGGACATGAGAAGATCAGTTATACAAGGCCGGCATGATGGACGTGAAAGCCAATAGAAAGGGAATTTAACTGTGATTTGTCGGGTCACCAGTTTGTGACCTACCACTTGGACTGTGTAAATATTGATTTTTTTGATTAATTGTTATTTTCATTTGCTCTGATTGAATTGCACCTCAAAATAACAGTTACTACAATGATTATTCCTGCAATAAATCTATCATTAATAATAATAATAATAATAAAACAACAAAAACAGCAACAACAGTAATAATAATAATATATCATTGTTGTTTTTTAATATATAATAATAATAATAATAATAAATGCTGTTGTTTTTGTATTGTTATTGTAAATACTAAAACACCAATACAACTATGAATAATAGTAAACATTGCTGTTGTTAATATAATAATAAATATTAATATTATTCATTGTTGTTTTTGTTAGATTTTTATTATTATTGTAAATACACTAAAACTACTATGAATAATATATAACTATTATTGTTGCTATTTTTATTTGATTTCTACTGTTATTGTAAATACTAACATTAATACTACTATTATTAATAATAGTAATAATAAATATTAATAACTGTTATTGTTTTCAATATAATAATAAATGTTGTTGTTGTTTGATTTCTATTATTGCAAATACTAACACTAGTACTACCATGAATAATAATAAATATTGTTTGTTTTAGTATAATAATAATAATAATAACAATTGTTGTTGTTTTTTTTATTTCTATTGTCGTTGTAAATACTAACCCTAGTACTACTATGAGTTATAATAATAATAATAAAGATAGATTTTATTACAAACACTAATACTACTATAAAAATAATAATAAAGATAGATTTTATTACAAACACTACTACTATAAAAATAATAATAAAGATAGATTTTATTACAAACACTAATACTACTATAAAAATAATAATAAAGATAGATTTTATTACAAACACTAATACTACTATAAATATAATAATAATAATGTACATAATTGTTATTATTATAATTAGTAATTTTATTGATAAATAAAATCATTAAAATATATTTTTTAAATCAAACACTTTTTGAAAGAGATCTTATATTAATTTACTTTTTAATTAAGGAATAAAATACATTTAGATTAGCCATACCAGTAGTAACTATGGTTTTGGATAAAATATTATTTTTATTTATTTATTTATTTATTTATTTATTTTTGTTGTTGTAAAAGTCAGCTTTATTTTAGTATTATTAAGATAGTTTTAAATAGTTTTTATTTGTACAGTTTTAATCTCAATTTTAGTTAAAGTTATAGTAATTTTGTTGTGTGTTTTTGACATTTTTAATAGTTAAAATTTTAATATATGTCTAGTTTTTTATTTTTATATTTGTTTTTATATAGTTATTTTATCAAATAGATAAATAGAAAGATATGTATATAATTTGTGATATATATATAGATATATAGATATATATATATATATATATATATATATATATATATATATATATATATATATTTTTTTTTTTTTTTTTTTTTTTCTCTAGTAACTTAAAATAGTTCATTTTAGTTAACTATAATAACCCTGGTTAGGATCCCATTGTTGTTTTGATTTCTGCTGAATGTATAGATTTTGGATCAACTTTTGAATTAATTTTAGATAGAACTGATATTGACACATTATGAATCAGAATCTAAATGAGTATGGAAATCAGTTTGGATACCCAGTCCTTCTCTTAGTGCCAAGTTATAATGCTTTCCGTTGCTACTTCATTAGGAGTTTTTCAGTCAAATGTGTGTTTCCTCCTCTAAGTGAGGGTTCACCTTGGCATTTGATGGCATTCAATCTATTACGGTTCACCTACGATGTGATGAATCACAGGTTTAATCACTCAGAAGCAGCGTTTCAACATATAGGCATGATTGAAGGACCGTTTCCTGCATCGTGTTCAGAGCCGCAGTGCCTCGTGTTTGCTGGCCAAATCCCCTGGGTCGTCCCATATAGGCTCGTTCACTCCAGTGCACCCGTATCTCACATATGCCTTCACCTCCACTCACCCTGAGAGCTGTTTACCTCTATTCAGACATTAGCCATTCAGCGCACAGAGCGGCGCTGGGCTTCAAGGTTGGACTGACCGCAGATTAGAGGGAACACGACCCCCCCGTCACAGAGTGTCAGTGAGGCTGCAGGCCATTACAGGCAAATTTCAACCCTTCAGCCCCGGCGCTCATCAACGCCTCAAACGCTTCTACAGATGGTACACAAGGGCAGGGCCTCGGTGTCAGCCTTCATCCAGCTTTGACCTGCACACAGTCATTTGTGCTGACTGGAAATATATTTCAAATGCTCGATTCTTTCATTAGTTTACCTGGTTCACCGCCTTTGACTTGGAGAATATTTCAGATCTCTCTGCTGTTTGGTGTGGCGGTACTTTTTTACCTCTTGATGCTTGATCTGTTGTTCATTCAAAAGCTACTAACAGATTTATGTGCAAGGAAGTGATATTTTAGTTCCGTCCCAAACTCGGACTCGATCTTACTGTGTCAGGCTACTCTATAATTATTATTTATTATGTATGTTAATGACAAAAGTCTTATTAAGTATATTAAATTGTATTAAATTGCACTGAATTGTTGCAATTTAGTGGTGCAGTTTAAAATGTTTGTGGATTTACACAGTGAATATTTCAATGAAAAGAAAATTCCCACTTCATTTTGTCATAAAAAATTTAGTGATTACTAACTTTTCAAATTCAGTTTCAAAATATTCTGGAATTTTTTTTTTTTTGGAAAGTCTGTTATTCAATAGGTAATATATTGTAAAATAACGGTATTAATTAAATAACATTAAAACATACAACATATTAAAATATTATTTTAAATAAATAATTAGCTACAATTGTATATAAATAAAAATATAATTATCAATAATAATATTATAATATAATATAATATAATATAATATAATGTATTATAATAATTGGTAATTAATATGTTTTTTATATTAAATGACTTTAAATTTATAATACTTTTTAATAAATATATTCTTATAATTTATAATAATAATGCTAATAGATAATAATAATTAATCAAGTATGTATGTGTGTATATATATATATATATATATATATATATAATTTTTTTTAAATTTCTAAACTAATAAAAAATATAATAAAGTATTTATATTAATATATTTAAATTTATAAATCATTTTAATAAATATATACTTAATGATAATATAACAAAATAGTATTTACATTAAATGAATTGTAATATAAATTTCTAAAAAGAATTAAAAAAAAATTAAAACTATATATAAAAATAATTCAAAAATAATATATATTAATATAAACATTCATTTATATTAAATTAATTTGGAAGTATTTATTATTCAACAGGTAGTAGTGGTAAAATAACTGGTAATAATTAAATAACATTAAACATACAACATTAATAATAAATATTACTTAAAGCAATATCTAGATAATAATATAATTAGCAATAATAATAATAATAATAATAATAATAATAATAAAGTATTTATATTAAATAAATTTAAATGTATGATAATACATTTTAAGAAAATATATATACTTGTAACATAATAATAATAATAATAATAAAAATAATAATAATAATAAAATGAAATATTTAAAGTAAATTAATTTTAATATGATTTTCTAAAATAATGTATAAATAAATAAAAATAATAAATAAATCTAAAAAAAAAATATTTATTATTCAATAGTAGAATAGTAAATAGGTTAACAGTAGAATAGTAGAAATAGTTCAATAGGTAATAATAATTGTTAATAATTAAACAACATGTTAAAACATACAACATAGTATTATATTAAACAAATAATAAGTTAAACAATAGATAATAATATAGTTAGCAATATAAGAATAATTGGTAATAATTAATGAAGTATTTATATTAAATTAATATAAATATTTAATACATTTTAATAAATATATATTGCTAACATAATATAATGTATAATAATAATAACAATAAATAATAATAATTAATAAAGTATTGATAATAAATTAATTTGAATGTATGAAAATATGTTTTAATAAATGTTTAGTTATAAACATTTATTTATATTATTAAAATATAGTAATATAAACATATGAGTAATAATAATATATAATAATATATCATAAATTGATATAAATTAGTATTATAATTAGAAGTAGTTAATTAAAATAAAACTTTTATATTAATTAAATATTACTGAAGTAATTATAAATAAGTATATATATGTGTGCATACTTTGATCTATTAGTATATTCTTTCCTGTTTTTTTTTTCTGTTAATGTTTTTAAAGCTGTTGCCGCCTAGGCACACTCCTTTTCTCTGGAGAATTAACTATAGCATTTTTCCTGTTAATGGTGAATATGCATTTGGGAAAGAGTGTTTGGTTTAGGTTTAGTTTTGCTGGATCACAGATCAGTCTTCTGGGTGAATATAGTTTCTGCACGCTGTTGTTGATACGGTTCTTGTCTGGAGCATCAGTTGTCAGGGCTTTGTTTAGCAGGTGGGAATGTCACTCGCAATCCAGCTGATCCAAAGAGATGCTGCTGATTCCTGAGGAGATCGTCTGCTAAAATGGAGACAGAGAGAGGCTAAGAATGAGCTGCTGTGGCTGAGAACTGTGAAGTGAAGCCAGAGCAGCTCTAAGAGGCAGAAGTGCCTTTTGTGTGCTTGCACTTGATTTGCTTTGACAGGGAATTGAAACAGGACGCAAGCGCCAAACACTCGTACCCGAAAGATGTGGAGATGGTTTCATGGGAAAGGTGAAGCCGATATAAGGAGGTAATCAAGCAGGGATATGAAAACAGGTAAAGCTGGACGCAATTTTCTCTCATCATTTCTCATAATCACATCAGCCTTAATCGCATGAGAGTGAGCGGAGAGAGAGAGAGAAACTAAGCCAGTTTCTGTGCCCTGTTATAATCAGATTTGCCCCATGGATGTATTTAATCAGGGCTCTTCAGGTAGTCATCTGAACAGATGTATTAGCCGAGACAGATCAGCGCCCACCTCAGGCTGATGATGTCATTTCGCTTCAATGTATTTGGTAATATGATAAAAGCTCTTTGAGGTGAACTGTGGAATTTCTTTGCCACTAGCAGTAAATAAATGAATAAATTACTGTTTTCAAATAGGTTCCTTGAGCCCTTAATTAATTCATTCATTTGATAAGATTTGATTAGGTCACAAGATTTGTTCTCCGCCCCGGATACTCAAGGAGAGAACTGTACGTTATTTCCGTCTGATTATCAAGATATAAATATTCATGGTGCTTGTAGCTATCAGTAATTTCCTCTGTGTCATGTTTAGCCCTTTGTCAGCATACAGATGCAGGCGTTTGTGCGTTTGAATTGCCTCTGTCAGCGCGTTATGTTTCCCTGGACATGTAAAAGCGCGCTGTCAGTACACTGAAATCACTCCTCTGTAGAGGCCTTTACATCTCTGAGATGATCCACACACATCTGTCATGTCACAGATGGTTGAGTACATATGGAACTTGTGAAATTAGTAATGCTGGTGATTTGATGTTAAACACAAATTCTAAACTGTATTTGTTGTCGGAAGTTTTGTTCCATGAACTGAAAAGGAATGTTAGCTGTTAACTCTAAAACATGAGAAACCAAGACTGAAACAACTAGACTTTATCTGTCTGTCTGTCTGTCTGTCTGTCTATCTATCTATCTATCTATCTATCTATCTATCTATCTATCTATCTATCTATCTATCGTTCTATCGTTCTATCGTTCTATAATTCTGTCATTTTGTCTGTCATTCTATCTATCTATCTATCTGTCTATCTATCTCTCTATCTATGTATCTATCTATCTATCAGTCTGTCTGTCGTTTTATCCATCTCTTTATAACTTTATTGTTCCATCTATCATTCTAGCATTCTGTGTATCATTCTCTGTATTGTTCTGTCTATGGTTCTATCTGCATTGTTCTGTCATTCTATCTATCTATCTATTGTTCTATCTATCGTTCTATCTATCATTCTATCTGTCGTTCTATCGATCTATCTATCTTTCTGTCTGTCTTTCTGTCTATCACTATTGTTCCATCTATCGTTCTATAATCTGTCGTTCTGTCTATCGTTCTATCTGTATCGTTCTATCTATCTATCGTTCTATATAATTCTGTCATCTATCTATCTATCTTTCTGTCTGTCTATCGTCTATATCTATTGTTTCTATCGTTATATAATTCTGTCGTTTTGTCTGTCATTCTATCTATCTATCTATGTATCTATCTGTCTATCTATCTATCTGTCTGTCGTCTATATCCATCTCTTTGTAACTTTATTGTTCCATCTATCATCCTAGCATTCTGTATATCATTCTCTGTATTGTTCTGTCTATGGTTCTATCTGCATTGTTCTGTCATTCTATCTATCTATCTATCTGTCTATCTATCTATCTATCTATCTATCTATCTCTATCGTTCTATCTATCGTTCCATCTATCGTTCTATAATTCTGTCGTTCTGTCTATCGTTCTATCTGTATCGTTCTATCTATCTATCTATCTATCTATCTATCTATCTATCTATCTATCTATCGTTCCATCTATCGTTCTATAATTCTGTCGTTCTGTCTGTCGTTCTGTCTGTCGTTCTATCTGTATCGTTCTATCTATCTATCTATGTATCTATCTATCTATGTATCTATCTATCTATCCATCGTTTTATTGTTTTATCGCTCTGTCTTTCCATCTATCGGTCTATCATTCTGTCTATCGTTCTGTCTGTATCCTTCTGTCGTTTTATCTATCTGTCTATCTATATCTATCTATCTATCTATCTGTCTATCTGTCTGTCATTTTATCCGTCTATCTCTTTATCACTTTATTGTTCCATCCATCATTCTATCTTTCTGTCTATCATTCTATGTATTGTTCTATCTATTGTTCTATCTGCATTGTTCTGTCTATCTCTCTATCTCTCTATCTATATCGTTCTGTCGCTCTCTATCGTTCTAGCGCTCTATCATTCCATCTGTTGTTCTATCATTCTATAATTCTGTCTATCATTCTATTTGTATAATTCTATCATTCTATCTAAAGTTCTATCGTATCATCTATCGTTCTGTCTGTTGTTCTATCTATCTATTGTTCTGTTGTTTTATATCTGTCTATCTAACTATATGTCTGTCTATCTGTCTGTCTATTGTCAATCTATCTCTATCACTCTGTTGTTCCATCTGTCATTCTATCGTTCTGTCTATCATTCTATGTATTGTTCTGTCTATCATTCTACCTGTATCGTTTTGTCTTTCTATCTATCTATCTATCTATCTATCTATCTATCTATCGTTCTAGTGCTCTATCGTTCTGCCTATCATTCCATCTGTTGTTCTGTCTATCATTCGATTTGTATCGTTCTATCGTTTCTTTCTATAGTTCTATCTTTCTGTCAAAACATTTCCAGGGTGTTGCTATGTGGTTGCTAAGGTGTTTTTGGTGCAGTGCTACAGTGTGTGGTTGTTAGACGGTTACTTATAATTGTTGTTTATATTGTACTAATGTTACAATAATTGACAGTTCAAAAAAGGCCTGTTGCTTTTTACAGCTTATGCACAAAATATCTTCTCGGCATTAGGCCGTCATCTCAGGGGAGCCACTGAATTTGCAAAAGGATTCACAGGTACTATATTTAGGCCCATTGCTGGTGATGTTCAGGTGAATATCCTTGAATATTTAAATGTTCTAGACCACAGTGTGCCATTGCTGTCTGCATATTACATAAGCTGTGTGTGATGCACTCGTTTCTCATTCCCATATTTCTCCCTCTCTCACTAAGTAGAAATATGAGTTTTGTCTTACTTTCATAATTTAGCAGTACCTTCACCTCTCAAAGAAGCACATATGGTCTGTCATTTTAGCCTTAAAATCAAAATGGACTTTTCTTGTTCAAAGAGTTCACACAAGCCCAGAAACACCCTCCAACCTTTGATTTACAGATCCGAGGTAATGCATATCTGTCTTCTGAATCTGAAATGAGCTCCTTGACTTCATAGTGGAAAAGTGTTATTTAAGTGTGCCTGCAAAAACAGACAGATATAGGAAAATGCTTTTATCAGCACTGGCTTGAAAGCTTTCCATATTATATAAGAAAATATGGAGAAGCTAAAAATCTGTTGGGACTGATTTTTTGAAAATCTGCTTTAGTCGGAGACGTGGCCCAGCGGGAACAGCATGTGCTGCTTGTGCGGGTGTTATGAGTTCAAATCCGGCTCGTGTCAGTTCCCAGTCCTGAGTGTAGGTGTATCTAGTCTCCAAACAGGTGTTTAGTGGGTTTAACTGGTCAGCCAGCTGGTCTACCATCTTGATCAGCTGAAAATGTGTCCAGAAGCTCCTCACAGTTTAAAATAAACATTTTAGCATTTTTTTCTGTTAAAAAAGTGTTTTAATTTGTCAAATGTATCTATATTCTGTTTATGATTGGGGATATTCTGTAAATTACGAAGATCTGGCCGAGGTAAGGCTGCTTTCGACGGCTTCATGAGCTCTGAACGTCCAGTGACACCCTGGAGCTCCGATAATGTCAAAGCGAATTTTTAAAACATATAAACAAGTACATTCTCATCTAGAAACTCTTAAAATTACATTCCATGACACAAAAACAGTATAATTAATAAAATTGTACTGTATTTGGGCGTCCACCATGACACAAGCGGAGTGATACAAACGGTGAAGCGGTTGTAGTTCCGATGTCACTAGAATATCGCACTCCTCTCAGCCAATCAGATTTGAAGACCTGTTGTATACATACATATGCATTCATAATATATTTGATTCTGAATGTTTCTGATTTTCTCAGTGGCATTTCATATTCATTTTATGTCTCCTTGGTTATCATTAGTCTCATCTGATGACCCATTCGTTACATCTGTGCTCGCTGTGAAGAAAAATCAAATCTCGCTATTAATTACCCACCTGATTAATCTTAAATTGTCTTTGAATTGCCAGAATTAATAAAACGGTAAATTAATTTCTAATGCATTGTAATTTTTCACAAAAACGTGAATCGACTTTTTGAATATAGTCAGCTTCGTATTGTAAAGATTCACGTGCTCAAGTGCTCACTTTGGCATTGAATAATAAATGTTTGATTGACCTGATTACTGGTCATTGGAAAGGTAATTAAAGTCAACCTGCAAAAGCAAACAGCAGAGATAGACTCTTTCTCTCACTAGGAAGTTCACAAGCCCAACGCTGGGTAATTTTTTTTTTTTTCCAGCTCTGATTTTTGTGAAATCAGAGACGATTTGGTTGAGAGCTCAAGGGACTGGATTATGATATCGTTGCTAAGTATGCGTCTTGCAAATCCCCAGTGCCTGATTTCTTAAGAATGTTTGATTACCCTCAGAAGACTCAGCCTCGGTTAATGCATTAATTATGTGCCCGATTTACATAAACAGTCAATATGGAACTTGGAAACGACACTTTGCGGGTTTTCAGAGTTACTTTATTGCGTAGTGTTTTTGAACTGTCTGTTTGTTCCTATTTGGTTTTAAAAGCTGCTCCAGAAATTACCAGAAAGTACCATAGTGCCACCAAATGTTTACGTACACCTTGCACAATCTGCTAAATGTTAATTATTTTACCAAAATAAGAGGGATCATACAAAATGCATGTAATTTTTTATTTACTACTGACCTGAATAAGATATTTCACATAAAAGACATTTAAATATAGTCATAATTTGAACCCTTTCCAACAATGACTGTATTATTTTGAGATCCATCTTTTCACACTGAGGACAACTGAGGGACTTTAAACGCTCACTGATGCTCCAGAAGGAAACACAGTGCATGAAGAGCCAGGGGGTGAAAACTTTTGAACAGAATAAAGATGTGTACATTTTTCTTATTTGGCCTAAATATCATATTTCTTTTCATTTAGCACTGCCCTTCAGAAGCTACAGATACTTACATGTTTCCCAGAAGACAAAATAAGTAAAATTTACCCTGATCTTCAAATTCCAAAGGTTTTCACCCCCCCCAACTAGTAATGCGTTTTTTTTTTTCTTCTGGGGCATCAGTGAGTGTTTGAACCTTCTGTAATAGTTGCATATGAGTCCTTCAGTTGTCCTCAGTGTGAAAAGATGGATCTCAAAATCATACAGGTTCAAATACACAAAAATGCATAAGAACCAAAGAATTTGTGGGACCTGAAGGATTTTTCTGAAGAACAACGGGCAGTTTAACTGTTCAAGACAAACAAGGAACTCATGAACAACTATCACTAAACAAAAACATGGCTGTGGATCATTCAGGTAACAACACAGTATTAAGAATCAAGCGTATGTAAACTTTTATCTTTAATGTGAAATATCTTGTTCAGGTCAGTATTAAAAAATAACATGCATCTCATATGATCCCTCTTATTTTGCTAAAATAATTCAGATTTTGGAGATTCTGCAAGGTGTATGTAAACTTTTGACCTCAACTGTATATTGCTTTTATCATGTATATTTATTGTATAATTGTATCATATCTTATCTTATACTATGACAGGGCTTGTGTACTGTCCTGTGTAGTTTAAACAGCCTGACTGATATGTGTTTTTTTTGTCTGCAGGCACGACGAGACAGCCCAAAGAGGGGGAGGTCCCCGGTGTGGACTACAACTTTGTGAGCGTTGAGCGGTTTATGGAATTAGAGAAAAGTGGGGCTTTATTAGAAAGTGGAACATACGAAGGTAAGTGAAATACACTGTTAAACCTCCCGCATCTCAATAAATCATCACCTCTCGAAATAAAGCTTATATCACACCTGTTACACCGTTGCGGCCTGGAATATGAATTTCCTGAAATTTGCTCGATGTTACCGCAAGAAGGAGCGCGTATATCTTTGACATTGAGCAGAGGTATTCAGAACTAGTGCAGTTTGGTCTCTTGAGAGCCGACACTGAGGTGTGTGGACTACTTTCAGACGCAGGTTTCTTTTCTCTTCATGAAGCGAGGAAGATCCTTCCCATGACTCTGTGAGGCACAGCATCATAACATATCAGCTTCAGTGACAGGCACTGAGAATAACTTATGTTTTGTCTAAAACAGCAGAGAAATACAAATGTGAGATTTTTGACGTTTCGTGTGATGTCAGTAAAGAAATGTTCTACATGCAGTTCTGATAAATTACATTTAATGGGAATCATAATAGTTATCGGTGGATATTAGAGTGATTTTCCCCTCATTTTTAAATTAACTTTGCAGTCATCTAATACTCATTTAAAGTTAATATTAATTTAATGACACTGTTTAATGTAATTTTCAGCACAGTTCAAAATGAATATCCAGTCTCCATAATACTATACATTATAAGGTTGTAAAGCCGTAAAGGATTAGTTCATTTCCAGAATAAATATTTCCTGATAGTTTACTCACCCCCATATAATCCAAAATGTTCATGTCTTTGTTTCTTCAGTCAAAAAGAAATAAAGTTTTTGAGGTAAGCATCCAGGGTTTTTCTTCATATAGTGGACTTCAATGGGGATCAAGGGGTTGAAGGTCCAAAATGCAGTTTCAATGCAGCTTGAAAAGGCTCTACACAATCTCAGCCAAGGGGTCTTATCTAACAAAACGCTCTGTCATTTTCTTAAAAAAAATAAAAATGTATATACTTTTTAACCTCAACTTCATGCGTGACTTACGTGGATGTACAGACCCAGTGTTTACAAAGCAAACGTGCAAAGAAAGTCAAACGGCATTTACAAAAAATTTTGGAAATTTTGATTTTGGAGGAGAAATTAAATGAGATCTTTTTTTTTTTTTACCCTTCCCTACCTTTTTGAACCAAACTAACCAGGCGTGACCTTTAGTGTGTAATTACGTAATGCGTGAAGCCGTAGACGCGCATCGCAGAAACAGTTCAAGATGAACATCTGTGGTTTAAAAAATATGTAAATTGTAATTTTTTTTTAGAAAATGGTCAATCGTTTCACTGCATAAGACTCTTATTCCTCAGCTGGGATCTTTTAGAGTTCTATCAAGCTGAATTGAAAATGCAGTTTGGACCTTCAAACCATTGATCCCCACTGGAAAAAAAAAAAACGTAATTTCTGTTTCACTGAAGAAAGACAGACATGAGTGTCCTGTGTTTCTATTTCAAATGCTGTCCTTTTCAACTTTCTATTCATCAAAGATTGCTGAAACAATTGTATCAAGGTTTCTACTAAAATAATAACTGTTTTTAACATTGACAATAATAAGAAATCTTTCTTGAGCAGCAAATCAGCATATTAGAATGATTTCTGAAGGGTCGTGTGACATTGAAGACTGGAGTAATGATGCTGAAAATGTAGCTTTCCATCACAGGAATAAATTACATTTGAAATAGAAAAGAGAGTTGTTTTTTTAAATTGTAGAAATATTTCACAATATTACTGTTTTTACAGTATTTTTTGATTAAATAAATGCAGCTTTAATGAGGAAAGAAGAAAAATTGCATATGCAAGTTTTTGTCCAATTAAATGCTCTCCTAAATGAGAATCCACCATCTGTCTCTGACTAACAATAGCTAGCAACAAATCACAATTCACTTCAGCTCAGTGAAAACAGCTGTTTTTAATTTAACAATTTAAATAGAATTTGGCACAATATGTAGGTACTATATATTAATTTTATAGTTGTTTTGTGATTTTTGTTGAGGTGATTTCAGTTTTTTTAAGTTAGTCCACCCCCAGTCTATAATTCTGGGTCATTCAAATGAATCTATGAACTTCACCTCTGCTGTTTCCGTCCCCACAGACCTGCAAATGAATTCATAAAGCCTTTGCCGTAACCACACCGGAGCTCGGTTTTTAATCATTAAACAGATTTCCCTGGATACACATGATTTCTTTTCAATCTTGAATGAAACGATTGAGTCGCCGATGAACGAGTGTGCCGTAACGGCAAACATCACCCAGAAAAAAAAATAACTCTGGCGAAGTTATTGAAAGGTTACTTCAAGTCTTTTTGCATGCCAAGTAGCAGCAAAAGCAGTTTTTTCAAGTTTAAGTTTTTTCTGTTGTTTCTAGATAACTTCTATGGCACGCCAAAGCCTCCTGCCGAACCCACGCCGATGCTGTTTAATGTGACGGACCAACTCTTGCCCGGTGCCCGACCCAGCGCAGAGGGAAAAAGGAAGAGAAATAAGTCCGTCAGCAACATGGAAAAAGACAGCATTGAGCCACCAGAAGAGGAGGAGGAAGAGAGCCCTGTCGTCAATGGAAATGGCATCGCCATCACACCAGGTTACGACCTAACTCTGTTACTGAGTTTAAACTGACCCGACTGAGTCAATTATGAATGTGGGCTTCATGGCTGCTACGGCTCGAAGATGTTTCAGACGAGAGTCTGATGCTGTATTTAAACTTTTCAGTTGTTATGTGACTCCAAGATGATGTTTTGAATCATACTGAGCTGTTGAGGCTCTTTTTAGTAAGGCTGGTGATATTGATAAAAGGGATAGTTCACCCAAAAATTAAAACTGTCACACGATTTACACACCCTCAAGGCATCCTAGGTGTATATGACAGACGAATGTAGTTCTAGGACCCTATAAAATCCATTTTAGTTTTTCCAAAATTCTTTTTTTTTTTTTTGCAAATTCCGTTTTTATCCATTTAAATTTTTCTGGACTCCTTTTTAATGGTTAAATTAAATTGTATTAATCAAAATGCATGTCTAATTAACTGAAATCTTGAAACTTAAACAATTTAACATCAATATTAAAAGTTAAACAAAAATTACATATTTAGGGCCCAATGAAATGTTTAATTTTTTTTTCCACCTTGTTTTATTGTTACCAAATTCTGTTTTACCATGTCTAATTATTTGAATGCCTAAAAACAAGTTTAATTTAGTCTTGCAATTTTATGATTTTTTTTTCTGCTTATCAGATGAAGGCATAAACCATTAATTTACACTGGCCAAAATTATAAATGCAACGCTTTTGTTTTTGCCCCCATTTTTCATGAGCTGAACTCAAAGATCTAAGACTTTTTCTGTGTACACAAAAGGCCTATTTCTCTCCAATATTGTTCAAATCTGTCTAAATCTGTGTTAGTGAGCACTTCTCCTTTGCTGAGATAATCCATCCACCTCACAGGTGTGGCATATCAAGATGCTAATTAGACAGCATGATTATTGCACAGGTGTGCCTTAGGTTGGCCACAAAAAAAGGCCACTCTAAAATGTGTAGTTTTATCACACAGCACAATGCCACAGATGTTGCAAGTTTTGAAGGAGCGTGCAGTTGGCATGCTGACAGCAGGAATGTCCACCAGAGCTGTTGCCCGTAAATTGAATT
The DNA here is from genome assembly GCF_022985175.1 of Labeo rohita. Taxonomy (NCBI): domain Eukaryota; kingdom Metazoa; phylum Chordata; class Actinopteri; order Cypriniformes; family Cyprinidae; genus Labeo; species Labeo rohita. Next base: position 12,760,425 of record NC_066893.1, read on the forward strand.
GTTAATTTCTCTACCATAAGCCGTCTCCGAAGACGTTTCAGAGAATTTGGCACTACATCTAACCGGCATCACAACCGCAGACCACATGTAATTACACCAGCCCTGGACCTCCACATCCAGCATCTTCACCTCCAAGATCATCTGAGACCAGCCACCCAGACAGCTGCTGCAACAATCGATTTGCATAACCAAAGAATTTCTGCACAAATTGTCAGAAACTGTCTCAGGGAAGCTCATCTGCATGCTCGTCATCCTCATCGGGGTCTCGACCTGACTGCAAATGCTCACATTCGATGGCGTCTGGCACTTTGGAGAGGTGTTCTCTTCACGGATGAATCCCGGTTTTCACTGTACAGGGCAGATGGCGGACAGCGTGTATGGCGTTGTGTGGGTGAGCGGTTTGCTGATGTCAACGCTGTGGATCAAGTGGCTCATGGTGGCGGTGGGGTTATGGTATAGGCAGGCGTATGTTATGGACAACGAACACAGGTGCATTTAATTGATGGCATTGTGAATGCACAGAGATACCATGACAAGATTCTGAGGCCCATTGTTGTGCCATTCATCCACGACCATCACCTCATGTTGCAGCATGATAATGCACGGCCCCATGTTGCAAGGATCTGTACACAATTCCTGGAAGCTGACAACATCTCAGTTCTTGCATGGCCAGCATACTCACTGGACATGTCACCATTGAGCATGTTTGGGATGCTCTGGATCGGCGTATACGACAGTGTGTTCCAGTTCCTTCCAATATCCAGCAACTTCGCACAGCCATTAAAGAGGAGTGGACCAACATTCCACAGGTCACAATCAACAACCTGATCAACTCTATGCGAAGGAGATGTGTTGCACTGCATGAGGCAAATGGTGGTCACACCAGATACTGACTGATTTTCAGAACCCCTGGACCCCCCAATACAGTAATAACTGCACATTCTAGAGTAGCTTTTTATTGTGGCCATCCTAAGGCACACCTGTGCATTAATCATGATGTTTAATCAGCATCTTGATGTTCCACACCTGTGAGGTGGATGGATTATCTCGCCAAAGGAGAAGTGCACGCTAACATAGATTTAGACAGATTTGTGAACAATATTTGAGAGAAATAGACCTTTTGTGTACATAGAAAAAGTCTTAGATCTTTAAGTTCAGCTCGTGAAAAATGGGGGCAAAAACAAAAGTGCTGCATTTATAATTTTGGCCAGTGTAAGTTATCTTTTCATTAATTTAATTAAATAAATTTTATTTTTCGGCAAATAAAGGGGATTTACTATTATTACTATAAAACGGTGAAGAAATACGTATGATTATTCCTTAAAAATAAGGTTTTGATCAATTTAGTAGTAGTATTGCGTACATTCTGTAATGTATTTCAGCCACAATGTCTTTGAGTTAAACCAAACTTTTATTTTGACGGGTTGCCCTGAATGCCTTCAAGATATGACATTAGTTTTACACCAATGCTAATGCTAATGGTAAAATGCTCATGAAGTGACTCTCAGAGCAGGTCTGGAGGTGTTGTTCATTTATTTATGTCCTCATTTAGTGAGACGACAGATGCTGAAATCACCGCGAGTGTCACATGCACTTCAGTACGAGTAGTAAACGAAACCCCGCATCCACGGCATTCATAAACACAGAGACACAGAATATGCAGGATTCATATTTTTTGCGGCTTAATATTTACAAATACTAGTCCATATCACGATTTGATTTAAGTGTAACGATCCACTTTTGATTAATCCATCCAGACAAATTCCATGACATTCCGTGTTAAACTGTAAATTCCGTTTTTATTACTAGATTGCGCAATTCCGTCCGCGTTTTCCACATTGCAGAAATCATAGGGCCCTACAATTGGAGTTATATTACAAAATGTCCTGGTTCTTCCAAGTTTTATAATGGCAGTGAATGGCTGTTGAGATTTTGAAGCCCAAAAAAGTGCATCCATCCATCAAAAAAAGTACTCCACACAGCTCCGGGAGGTTAATAAAGTCCTCCTGAAGTGAATCAATGCGTTTGTGTAAGAAAAGTATCCATATTTGCAACTTTATAAACTGTAATCTTTAGCTTCCGCTAACTGTTTACACGTGTTCACGAGAGAGTGGCAATCTAGTGGATGACGTAGGATGTAGACATAGTATAAACTCGAGAGAACAGCAAAGGAAAACCTGTCTCCTCTCCTCCTTGTTTTGTACTTCTAATTCGTATCCGGTGTTTTGTTTTCTTCTCTTGCGGTTTATAAAGTTTTAAACACAGATATTTTGACAGTGCTAGTCATTACTTGTTTGTTTTATGTACCTGTGTCTCTTTGTACCATCCTTTATAACACTCTCCTGTAAAGTAAGTCTCTCAGTCAGAAGGTCATGCTCGACAATGATTCATTTTGTTTTCCCTCACAGAATCGAGCGAACATGAGGACAAGAGCACCGACGCTTCCGGAGATGTGCCCGTCCAACCGTGCCCACCCGAGACCCCCACCCTCACCGCCACAGATGCCCCAGAGGAGGAAGGAGACGCCCCCAAATCCCCACAGGACTCCCAGGAGAATGATGACCTGGGCCCTTTGCCAGATAACTGGGAGATGGCCTACACTGAGAAAGGAGAAGTTTACTTCATAGAGTGAGTGAAGTGCACTTCAAAGCACACTTCATATGAAAGAGGTGTGAACATATGGAGTGCTACCTGTTGCGGCGTCCTCTTTTACAGATCGTTACAGATAGCTGAATTATTTATGTGTGCCGTATTGTGCTCACTCAGTTCATTGGAGTTCAGTTTACTGCATTTTGCATTTTGGAATGATTTGTTGAACTTCAGTACATGAAAAAGATGGAAATGTACTGTAGCTGAAATTATATATATATATTTTTTTCTTTTAAAGGTATGCAATATAAATAATTGAGGTAAAATTATTTAACGAATTTATAAAATATAGTCACTTTGTATGAATAATTTGATTAATGTATAAATATTAATTGTAATTAATTTTCATCATTTCAGTCAGATTGAATCAGATTTTTAATTTTTTTTTTTAATTCTAATGTCAGTTTTCTTTTTAAATTTAAATCTGCAATACTATTAGAACATTTGTTTTAACATTCCTGTAAAAAATTCTTTAAGAGTTTTTATTTAATTCATTTTATTTGGTTTTAAATAAAAATATTATTCTTAGCACTAGTACATGGTACCACTTCGATTAGGGATGAACTGACACATTGGTTTTTGCTGAGCCATGAATCGTGATGGTGCATGAATCACTATAAAACTGAATCTGCCAGAGTAGCTGAGGGAAGAGTGCTTTTAAGAGCAAGAGAGAGATGTTCCTCTCCCTCCCAGCTGTCCTTAATGAGAAACGAGGGACTTATTAAAAGTATTGATTGTCATTGTGTTAACTGGAAAACCCCCAGCCGCTGTGAACGGGGCCTTCTGGGATTTCTAGTCTAGAATGTTTTACATTTCAAAGTGAGGTTCGAACTAACATTTGCCTGACATAACACACACAGAGACACTTTCAAATCATGGTAGTGAAACTACACCGTACATACTATTAATTGTTACAATATTTATTTTTATTTTTTTTTTAGTCACAATACCAAAACAACGTCATGGCTCGACCCTCGGCTAGCGAAGAAAGCCAAGCCCCCGGAGGAGTGTGAGGAAGATGGTGAGTGTTTGAGTGTGTTAACAAGTGTGTATGAGTGTGCTGCTCTCTTTTACGCTTGGAGAAATTTAATGTCGTGACCTCTACTTGTATTTTCCCTCCGGAGATGTACAAGTAAAAGATTGTAACATGAATTCTGAGCAGGAGGTTTCCATTTTGTGGGTTTGTTCCTGATGTCAGAACAAGATCAGATTATGCTCTGGTTTCATCAAACATCCAGAGTGACAAACTACTAGCTCATGATGTCTACATGCTGTGTTTATGATTGACAGGTTTATTCAGCATTGATGCACCTATTTGTGTTTATTCATTTGTTTGTTCAACCATTAATCCAACCATCCATGAAGCCATCAATCTATATACCAATTAATTTGTTCATTCATCCATTTGTCTATAAAGCATTTATCTTTCATTCATTGGTTTGCTTGTTCAATCAATTGTTCAGTCAAATATCGATCTATTGATCTCTCTATCTATCCGTACATACCTCCATCTATCCTCCATTCGTCCATCCATTCATTAATCCATTGCTTGTGTAATCATTTGTTTGTTTGTTCAGTCATATTGCCATCCATCCATCTATCCCTCCATACATATATACATACATACAACATTCCTCTATGGTTTTTATTCATCCATTAAGTTATTTGTCCTCTGTTCATTAATGTGTTTGTTTGTTCTTTCATCTATCCACTCTTCCATCCTCTATTCGTTTGTTTTTTAGTTAATTCACCCATCCTATAAATATCTAGCCTTCATTGATTTTGCTTGTTTAATTGTTTGTTTAGTCGTATTGCCATTCATTCATCCACCCATCCATCCATCCATCCATTCATTTACCCATCATCCATCCATCCCTCCATCCAGCTATTCATTCATCCATCTATTTGCCCATCTATCCAATCATTCACCCATCTATCCATTCATTCATTCATCCATCCATCCATTCGTTCACCCATCCATCATCCATCTGTCCATCCATTCATTAATCCTTTGCTTGTTTAATCATCCAGCCATTAATTAATTAATCCATCCATTAATCCATCCATCTATCCATTCACCCGTCCATCCATTCACCCATGCATCCATCCATCCATCCAACCATTCATCCACCATCCATCCATCTTATTCATTTACCCATCCATCAATCCATTCGTTCATTCATCTATCCATCCATCCATCCATTCATTCATTTACCCATCCTTTCAACCATCCATCCATCTATTCATTTACCCATCCATCAATCCATTCGTTTACCCATCATCCATAGACCTATCTGTCCATCCTTCCATCCATCCATCCATCCATCCATCCATCCATCCATCCATCTATTCATTCAGCCATCCATCAATCCATTCATTCATCTATCCATCCATCCATCCATCCATCCATCCATCCATCCATTCATTCATTTACCCATCCTTTCAACCATCCATCCATCTATTCATTCACCCATCCATTAATCCATTCATTCACCCATCCATCCAATTATTCACCCATCCATCATCCATCCACTCACCCATCCATCATCCATCCATCCATCTATTCACTCACCCATCCAGCCATTCATCCATCCACCCATCCATCCATGCATCTATCTGTCCATCTATCCATCCATCATTAATCCATCTATCTATCCATCTTATTCATTTACCCATCCATCAATCCATTCGTTCATTCATCTATCCATCCATCCATCCATTCATTCATTTACCCATCCTTTCAACCATCCATCCATCTATTCATTCACCCATCCATTAATCCATTCATTCACCCATCCATCCAATTATTCACCCATCCATCATCCATCCATCCATCTATTCACTCACCCATCCATCCACCCATCCATCCATCCATCTATTCATTAACCCATCCAGCCATTCATCCATCCACCCATCCATCCATGCATCTATCTGTCCATCTATCCATCCATCATTAATCCATCCATCTATCCATCTTATTCATTTACCCATCCATCAATCCATTCATTCACCCATCCATCCAATTATTCACCCATCCATCATCCATCCACTCATCCATCCATCCATCTATTCACTCACCCATCCATCCACCCATCCATCTATTCATTAACCCATCCACCCATCCATCCATCCATCCATCTATTCATTCACCCATCCATTAATCCATTCATTCACCCATCCATCCAATTATTCACCCATCCATCATCCATCCACTCATCCATCCATCCATCTATTCACTCACCCATCCATCCACCCATCCATCTATTCATTAACCCATCCACCCATCCATCCATCCATCCATCTATTCATTAACCCATCCAGCCATTCATCCATCCACCCATCGATCCATATCTGTCCATCTATCCATCCATCATTAATCCATCCATCTATCCATCTTATTCATTTACCCATCCATCAATCCATTCATTCACCCATCCATCCAATTATTCACCCATCCATCATCCATCCACTCATCCATCCATCCATCTATTCACTCACCCATCCATCCACCCATCCATCTATTCATTAACCCATCCACCCATCCATCCATCCATCCATCTATTCATTCACCCATCCATTAATCCATTCATTCACCCATCCATCCAATTATTCACCCATCCATCATCCATCCATCCATCTATTCACTCACCCATCCATCCACCCATCCATCCATCCATCTATTCATTAACCCATCCAGCCATTCATCCATCCACCCATCCATCCATGCATCTATCTGTCCATCTATCCATCCATCATTAATCCATCCATCTATCCATCTTATTCATTTACCCATCCATCAATCCATTCATTCACCCATCCATCCAATTATTCACCCATCCATCATCCATCCACTCATCCATCCATCCATCTATTCACTCACCCATCCATCCACCCATCCATCTATTCATTAACCCATCCACCCATCCATCCATCCATCCATCTATTCATTCACCCATCCATTAATCCATTCATTCACCCATCCATCCAATTATTCACCCATCCATCATCCATCCACTCATCCATCCATCCATCTATTCACTCACCCATCCATCCACCCATCCATCTATTCATTAACCCATCCACCCATCCATCCATCCATCCATCTATTCATTAACCCATCCAGCCATTCATCCATCCACCCATCGATCCATGCATCTATCTGTCCATCTATCCATCCATCATTAATCCATCCATCTATCCATTCACCCATCCATTCATTCACCCATGCATCCATCCATCCAGCCATTCATCCATCCATTCATTCACCCATCCATTCATTCTTTTTCCAATCCTTTCAAACATCCATCCATTCATCCATCCATCTGTTCATTCACCCATTCATCAATCCATTCGTTCAAACATCCATCCATCCATCCTTCCATCCAGTTATTTACCCATCCATTCATCCATCCATCTATTCATTCACCCATCCATTAATCCATTTGTTTACCCATCCATACATACATCCATTCAACCATCCATCCATCTATTCATTTACCTATCCATCAATCCATTCATTTACCCATCATCCGTCATCCATCTATTCATTCACCCATCCATCAATCCATTTATTCACCCATCCATCATCCATCCATTCATTCACCTGTCCATCAGTCCATTCGTTCACCGATCCATCAATCCATTCATTGACCCATCCATCTATTCGTTCACCCATCCATCAATCCACCAATCCATCCATTTGTTCACCCATCCAGCCATTCATGAATTCATTCATCTGTCTATCTGTTCATTTACCCATTCATCAATCCATTTGTTCACCCACCCATCTATCCATCCATCCATCCATCCATCCATCCCTGTTTTCTTGTACAATCATTTGTTTTCAGTCATAAGTTTAAACATTCATACATCTAAAAGCAGTTGTTCATCCTTCATTCCAGTCATTCATTAGTTAATTGTTCAGACTTTCTCCATTGTTTTTTTTGTTCATTCATCCATTAAGCCATCTGTCTTCTATTCATTCATTTATTTGAATATTTATTCAGTTGTTTTATTCATTTGTTTACCCATCCACCCACCCACCCATTCATCCATCATCCTGTTTGTTTGTTTGTTTGTTCATTCAGTTTTATTCTCCATTCATTTGTTTGTTCATTCATTTGATCAGAAAGCTATTTATTCATTCATTTATTCATCCTCCTTTCCATTCATTCGTTTTGTTCATCCATTCATCCATAAAGCCATCTGACCTGCATTCATACATCCATCCCTCTACCCTCCATTCATTCATTTGTTCATGCATCCATCCGTCTACACTTCCATAAAGCCATCTATCCATTCATGTAGTTTGTTCATTTTTTTATTTCTTCATTCACACATGTAATATTACCTGCGCTCTAAAAATGGAGCGCAAGTCAGCATGATATATTCATTAGAATGCTCAAAGCCTGTATTTTTCATATTTTCCTCTCAGCTGAGCTGTTAAACATGCATGGTGGCTCTGTGTACCCAAATCTACCATCTTTGAAACTCTCTGTTGAATTAAAATGCAATTTAATGGGGCCAGAGAAATCAATATCTCTTTCCACAGGCCTTTTAATGCCAGTCTGTGACATGACTACTAATATCCCTCTCGGTAGTACAGCATACATCTATTTTTTGGGCACGTCTGTGCAACAACGCAAGCTCCTGCACCTAATCATGATTGATTTCCATTATGTTCAATAATAACCGCTGCGAAGAAATCACTTCGTGTATTGCAAATTTGATCCACGTCTGTCTTCAGAGTTCAGACATGTACACGATTCATAATTTAATTCAGATGTCTGTTAGCTTATGATCCTCATGGGGCGGCACAGTTTCATCATAAATTCTCATCAAAGGTTAGATAAAAGATGATCTGTCTGCGTCTACCTAATTTTGCCTTCAAAATCAATGTTACTCACAACTCTGTGTGTAATTTCAGAGGCGTGCCTGCTTAATTTTGCAACAATGGAATAATTTTTCCATTGTTCTCACGCTTCAGAATTGAATGTGCTTGCTAATTACTCAGCCCTGCTTGTTGTTTTTATAGAGCATAAATTTCACAGGACTTTTAAAGACGCATCCGGCACACATGCATGCACACGCTCATATATTTACACTTGTGCATTCAATGCACTCAAATATACATAAGCCACTCAGTGAATGAAAGAGCCTGAAAAAGACTTCTACCATAGTTGCCATGGCAACTGCCGATGGAGGACCATTGATTTAAGGAGGCTTGAGAAAATATATTTAAGGTGGTCTGGGTTAAATCATTGTCTTAAAACCATGAAAGGCCTAAAAGGTCCAAAATACAAAAAAACGCACACAGAAAGTTCTTTTAATATATGTATGTTTTAGAATTGTTCTTCAAATATGTTAGTTATATATATATATATGTATATATATATATATATATATATATATATATATATATATATATATATATATATATATATATATATATATATATATATATATATATATATGTATATATATATATATATGTATGTATATTATTATAATATTTATAATATTATTAAAAAGCTAATTATTTTCTTAATATGGTGTGTAAGTGATCTATTAACCATTACAGAAGCTAATAATATTTTTTTTTATTATAAATTAACATTTTCACTGGGGCGTGGGGTTGCAGTATGGCGGGAATGTTGATTAAATAATATTTTCAAACATTTTGAATATCTTTTGTTATTGTTTTCTAATTTTGGTACATTAAAAATAATCTACCTTATAATATAATGCAATAATATTTGCTAAAATCAGTATGCAGTATTATGGTATCGTCAAATGCGTAATATTATTAATTTGTTGTATTGTAATTTATTTATTAAAAACAGATGCCTTAGAGCATGACACCATATTCTGTTGTGCATATTTGTTGTATTTATAAATAATTTCCAACATCATTTTTTACATTTTTAATTTGCAAACATTTTTTTCCCATGCAGGAATGATGAGTAGGTGTTAATAAAGATAATAATTTTTAGTTCATTTTAAAACACAAAACATCGTAAAGAAAATGAATAAATATGACCTCTTGTAAGTTAGATTAAATAGTGAACAATTGGCTTCAATTTCTTTCACACCAAGATATGATTTTTAAAAGAAAACTACAGTAAATCCAGCCAAGGTTATGTCACACTTCTCACTTTTTTCTATTAAGAAAGTGTCGCCATCTGGTGTGTTACTCGTCTTTCTCTCTGAGTTAAAGCCGTGTATGTGACACACATAAGAGGCTCATCCTGTATCCTCTTGGTTGACAGCCTGGGAAAGGTCTATTCTTAATGTAAACCCTAAATATGAGTCTGGGTTCTGCTTGTGAGGAGAAGGGTCAAGCATTAGTGGATGCGGTGTAGCCGGTTGATGTGTGTGTGTAGGAGGGAATTGATTGCTGTAACCCTCCTAGGGAGGTGCGAGAACCTCGTTGGTCGTCACACCTGCTCCTGCCTCCTCCGGTCCAGCGTTCTGTTCAGCACAGCATCCATTCACTCAACTAATGAATATCTGAACACAGCATGGCTTCTTTTGACACAGTATGAGTGAAAAACCTGCTTTGAGGGCATGTCTGTAAACCATCTTTATGTGTGTCAATGCAGAGGCTGTAGCATGACTCATTTATTTACTTCTTTGCTTGTTTGTTTACTTGTTTACTACTTTTTAAAATTTGTTATAAGAATAATGTTACATTCTTAAAAAAATTGCAGCATTACATTTTTCATTTTTTGCAGTGTTTGTCCATGAAAAATGTCCGCTGTGATGCCAGGGTGGTCTTAGTGGTTGTCAAGGCATTGTTTGGTTGTTGCTAGGATGTTGCTAGGTGGTCTCTAGGGTATTCTGAACAGCTGTGAGGTCATTTCATGTTATTGCTACAGTGTTCTGTGTGGTTGATAGGACATTCTATAAATTTGCACTTTTAGGGCATTGTTTGATAGATGCTAGGGAGTTCTGAGTGGTTGCTAGGGCATTACAATAAGATTGCCAGGTGTTCTTACTTTTGCGGGGTCACTAGGACATGGTTTGGGGGTTGCTAGGCAGTGCTGAGTGGTTGCTAGGGCATTTCAATAAGATTGCTAACTGTTCGTACTTTTGCGGGGTCACTAGGGCATTGTTTGGGGGTTGCTAAGGAGTTATGAGTCGTTGCTAGGGTATTACAATAAGATTACTTGGTGTTCTTCTGAAAGGTTGCTAGGGCATTGTTTGGGGGTTGCTGTGGAGTTCTGGGTGGTTGCTAGGGTGTTACAATAAGATTGCTAGGTGTTCTTATTTCTGTGGGGTTGCTAGGGCATTTTTTGAAGGTTGCTAGGGAGTTCTGAGTGGTTGCTAGGACATTACAATATGATTGCTAGGTGTTCTTCTACAAGGTTGCTAGGGCATTGTTTGGGGGTTGCTAAGGGAGTTCTGAGTTGTTGCTAGGGTGTTACATTAAGATTCCTTGGTGTTCTTTTCTTCTGCAGGGTTGCTAGGGAATTGTTTGAGGGCTGCTAGGGAGTTCTGAGTGGTTGCTAGGGCATTACATTAAGATTTTTAGGTGTTCTTATGTCTGCTGGGTTGCTAGGGCATTGTTTGAGGGTTAGTAGGGAGTTTGAGGGGTTGCTAGGGCATTACAGTAAATTGCTAGGTGTTCTTATCTCTGCTGGGTTGCTAGGGCATTATTTGTAGGTTGCTAGAGAGTTCTGAGTGGTTGTCAGGGCAGTACATGACTATTGCTAGGTGGTCTTCTGCGGGGTTGCTAGGGTATTGTTTGGGGTTGATAGGGAGTTCTGAGTTGTTGTTGGAAATTGCAATAAGATTGCTAGGTGTTCTTGTGTGAGGTTGCTAGGGCATTGTTTGGGTGTTGCTACGGAGTTCTGAGCTGTTGCTAGGGCATTACAATAAGATTCCAAGATGTTCTTTCATCTGTGGAGTTGCTAGGGCATTGTTTGAGGGCTGCTAGGGAGTTCTGAGTGGTTGCTAGGGCATTACATTAAGATTTTTATGTGTTCTTCCTTCTACAGGGTCTATAGGGCATTGTTTGGGGGTTGCTAAGGAGTTCTCAGTAGTTGGCAGGGCATTGCAATAAGATTGCTAGGTGTTCTTACTTATTTGAGGTTGCTAGGGCATTGTTTGGGTGTTGCTAGGGAGTTCTGAGTTATTGTTAGGGCATTACAATAAGATTGCTAAGTGTTCTTAATTCTGCAGCATTGCTAAGGCATTGTTTGTGGGTTGCTAAGGGAGTTCTGAGTGGTTGCTAGGACATTACAATACGATTGCTAGGTGTTCTTCTACAAGGTTGCTAGGGCATTGTTTGGGGGTTTCTAGGGGAGTTCTGAGTTGTTGCTAGGGTGTTACATTAAGATTCCTTGGTGTTCTTTTTTTCTGCAGGGTTGCTAGGGCATTGTTTGAGGGCTGCTAGGGAGTTCTGAGTGGTTGCTAGGGCATTACATTAAGATTTTTAGGTGTTCTTATGTCTGCTGGGTTGCTAGGGCATTGTTTGAGGGTTAGTAGGGAGTTTGAGGGGTTGCTAGGACATTACAGTAAATTGCTAGGTGTTCTTATCTCTGCTGGGTTGCTAGGGCATTGTTTGTAGGTTGCTAGAGAGTTCTGAGTGGTTGTCAGGGCAGTACATGACTATTGCTAGGTGGTCTTACTTCTGCGGGGTTGCTAGGGTATTGTTTGGGGTTGATAGGGAGTTCTGAGTTGTTGTTAGAAATTACAATAAGATTGCTAGGTGTTCTTATGTGAGGTTGCTAGGGCATTGTTTGGATGTTGCTAGGGAGTTCTGAGCTGTTGCTAGGGCATTACAATAAGATTCCAAGATGTTCTTTCATCTGTGGAGTTGCTAGGGCATTGTTTGAGGGCTGCTAGGGAGTTCTGAGTGGTTGCTAGGGCATTACATTAAGATTTTTATGTTCTTACTTCTGCAGGGTCTATAGGGCATTGTTTGGGGGTTGCTAAGGAGTTCTCAGTAGTTGGCAGGGCATTACAATAAGATTGCTAGGTGTTCTTACTTATTTGAGGTTGCTAGGGCATTGTTTGGGTGTTGCTAGGGAGTTCTGAGTTGTTGCTAGGGCATTACAATAAGATTGCTAGGTGTTCTTTCTTCTGTGCTATGCTAAGGTGTTTAGATATGCTACAGTGTTCTGTGTCAGTGTTCAATGAGTTTGTAATTTCTAGGACATTGTTGTTTGCTGGTTGCTAGGGAGTTCTAGGGGGTTGCTCGGGAATTGTTTAATGGTTGTCAAGGGGGTTCTAAATGGTGGTTGCTAGGGTGTTCTAACTGATTTCTAGGGTATTCTGAATGATTGTAATGTCATTTTAGGCGATTGCTACAGTGTTCTTGTGGTTGATAGGACATTCTATGAGTTTGCACTTCTAGGACATTGTTTGATAGTAGTTGTTGCCAGGGCGTTACATGAAAATTGCTAGGTGTTTTTACTTCTAAGGAGTTGCTAGGGTATTGTTTGGGGGTTGCTAAGGAGTTCTGATAGGTTGCTAGTGCATTGGTTGGGGGGTTGCTTGGTCATTGTTTGATGGTTGTCAGGGCGTTCTAAAAGGTAGTTGCTAGGTAGTTCATCAAGCATTTTTTAGTGATTGCTAGATTTCTAGTGTATTCTGAATGGTGTTAAGGTCATTTCAGGTGATTGCTGCAGTGTTCTTGATGGGACATTATATGAGTTTGCACTTCTAGGACATTGTTTGCTGGTTGTTGCCAGGGCGTTACAAAAAACTTCATCTATGAGGACCCGACCTAGCAATCTGCCAGGACCTTGCTTGCTAATCTAAGCGCATAGCGCTCCAAGGTATGGCTACACTTGCGATCAGAAGTCAAAAAAGCAACGTGATTCTATTCCTAAAGTACAATGATTCATCTGTTCAATTCCTCAAACTTTCTTCCGTGCAGCGTACGACCAGTGTGATTTAAACATTCAAATCTGCGTTTGTGCTGCCGCTGACCTAAAGAGAGCACTGTCATGAAACAGTTTCACAGTCTTTTCAACCACACAGTTCATTATTTCTGTGCTACAAACATTCAAATAATCACAGAAGTACTGGGATAAAAGTTCATACTCTGGATATAAACTCTGAGATGTACGGTAGAGATCAAAATAAAGTAAATCATCCTTTTGAAAGTTAATTTGACATTCCAAATAATGTTAAAGATTTATCGATTAAGTTGTTATGCCAGTAGATGGTGAAGGGGGGCTGTTAATAATGTATTTGTCTTTGATCATTCATTCAAAAACACTGATTCATCCAGTAATGAACAAAGTAAATCTTAAAAGAATCACTGAATCGTTTACTTATAAATTAGGCCTACATGTGATTTTGTTTAGTTGTCTAATGTTTTTTTTTCTTCAGAACCACAACTTCCATTTTAAAAAATACAACAACAACCCAATTTATCCAGAATCACTCAGCTCGATTTTGCAATCAGCTCTTAAGTGAATCTTGTTTTTATATAGCCTGTTGATTTTTGTTCATGGTGTTTAGCTGCAACTAAATGTTTAGCAAAAAAAGAAACAGAATAAATATGCTTGATATCTTTTATTCACATTAGAATCAAAACTGGGAATCGAAAAGAATCAGAATCGATAAGCCGAATCGGAATTGAAATTGGAATTGTTTATATTCTAACGATACCCAATAATAGTTCCTAGGGCGTTGTTTGGGGGGAGGTTGCTTAGGAATTGTTTGATGGTTGTCAGGGAGTTCTAAATGGTGGTTGCTAAGTAGTTTGTCAAGCAGGGTGTTCTAACTAGTTGTTAGGTTTCCAGGCTATTCTGAATGATTTTAATGTCATTTTAGGTAATTGCTACAGTGTTCGTAAGGTTGATGGGACATTCTTTGAGTTTGCGCTTCTAGGACATTGTTCTTACTTCTGAGGAGTTGCTATGGCATTGTTTGGGGGTTGCTAGGGAGTTCTAAGGTGCTAGTTTTTTGTTTGGGGGGTTGCTTGGGCATTCTTCAGTGGTTGTCAGGGAGTTCTGAAAGGTAGTTGCTTTGTAGTTCATCAAGCATTTTTGGTGGTTGCTAGGTTTCAAGTGTATTCTGAATGGTTTTAAGGTCATTTTAGGCGATTGCTACAGTGTTCTTGCGGTTGATAGGACATTCTATGAGTTTGCACGTCTAGGACATTGTTTGTTGGTTGTTGCCAGGGTGTCACAAAAAATTGCTAGGTGTTCTTACTTCTGAGGAATTGCTATGGCATTGTTTGGGGGTTGCTAGGGAGTTCTAAGGTGTTGCTAAGGCATTGTTTGCGGGTTGCTAAGGAGTTCTGACAGGTTGCTAGTGCGTTGTTTGGAAAGTTGCTTGGTCATTGTTTGATGGTTGTCAGGGAGTTCTAAAAGGTAGTTGCTAGGTAGTTCATCAAGCATTTTTTTGTGGTTGCTACATTTCTAGTGTATTCTGAATGGTTTTAAGGTCATTTTAGGTGATTGCTACACTGTTCTTGTGGTTGATAGGACATTCTATGAGTTTACACTTCTAGGACATTGTTTGCTTGTTGTTGCCAGGGCGTTACAAAAAAATATTAGGTTTTCTTACTTCTGAGGAGTTGCTAGGGCATTGTTTGGGGGTTACTAAGGAGTTCTGACAGGTTGCTACTTTTTTGTTTGGGGGGTTGCTTGGGCATTCTTCAGTGGTTGTCAGGGAGTTCTGAAAGGTAGTTGCTAGGTAGTTCATCAAGCATTTTTGGTGGTTGCTAGGTTTCTAGTGTATTCTGAATGGTTTTAAGGTCATTTTAGGTGATTGCTACAGTGTTCTTGCGGTTGATAGGAGTTCCATTCTATGAGTTTGCACTTCTAGGACATTGTTTGTTGGTTGTTGCCAAGGCGTCACAAAAAATTGCTAGGTGTTCTTACTTCTGAGGAGTTGCTATGGCATTGTTTGGGGGTTGCTAAGGAGTTCTGACAGGTTGCTAGTGCATGTTTGGGGGTGGGGGTTGCTTGGGCATTATTTGATGTTATCAGGGAGTTCTAAAAGGTAGTTGCTAGGTAGTTCATCAAGCGTTTTTTGGTGATTGCTATATTTCTAGTGTATTCTGAATGGTTTTAAGGTCATTTCAGGTGATTGCTACAGTGTTCTTAATCGGACATTCTATGAGTTTGCACTTTCAGGACATTGTTTGCTGGTTGTTGCCAGGGCGTTACAAAAAATTGCTAGGTGTTCTTACGTTTGAGGAGGTTGCATTGTTTTGGGGGAGGTTGCTTGTTTGATGGTTGTCAGGGAGTTCTAAATGGTTGCTAGGTAGTTCATCAAGCATTTTTTGGAGGTTGCTAGGGTGTTCGAACTGGTTGCTAGGTTTCTTGGGTATTCTGAATGATTTTAATGTAATTTCAGGTGATTGCTACACTGTTCTTGTGGTTAATAGGACATTCTATGAGTTTGCACTTCTAGGACATTGTTTGCTGGTTGTTGCCAGGGTGTTACAAAAAAATGCTAGGTGTTCTTACTTCTGTGGAGTTACTAGGTCATTGTTTGGGGGTTGCTAAGGAGTTCTGACAGTTTGCGAGTGCGTTCTTTGGGGAGGTTGCTTGGGCATTGTTTGATGGTTGTCTAAAAAGTAGTTGCTAGGTAGTTCATCAAGCATTTTTTGGTGGTTGCTAGTTTTCTAGTGTATGGTTTTAATGTCATTTCAGGTGATTGCTGCAGTGTTCTTGTGGTTGAAAGGACATTCTATGTGTTTGCACTTCTAGGACATTGTTTGCTGGTTTTGTTTGGTGGCTGACACCCCCCCCCTCCAAATATTATGAAGGACCGACTCCTTCACCCTCGGAATACGATTTTAAACGCGAAAAGCTAAACCAAATGCGATTTCAGCCAAGGGTTACCTCTCCGATCTGATTTGTGCCACCTCCGATTCAATTTGACCCACTCTAACCCCCCAAAACTCGATTTTAACCATTAGATGTGGACGATCACAGGTGTATTTAAACTTTCACTGCTAAATTCAAACGTGCTTTGGGCCTTGTCTGGCACTGAGCCAGATAGACATGCTCGGTGCTTTTAGCCTATCACAATTCAGTGTTTTCCAAGCACATAAAAATAATGTTTCAGACATTTAAATTAATCACTAGCAAAAACACATTTGTTAAATAGCCTACATACTGATGTTTATGAGTTTGCACTGGTGTGTAAGGAAAGCGGCAATAATCCTTTCATTTAAATTCTGACGATGTATTTTATTCATATAGATACATTGTGCAAAAGTTCCTGGATCTTGTGAGTTGTTGCTAGGCAGTTTCTTGGTGGTGGCTTGGGTTGTCTGAGTGCGTGCTGGGTTGTTATAAGTGTTTTTAGGTAGCTTCCTAAGCAGTATTTGGTTTTGTATGAGCGTGTACACCGTTTATTGAAACATGCATAGATGACTTTATCTGCACATTTATGTACATGTTTGAGAAGAACTCTGGCAAAAACTGTAGCATGTCCCGAATGTTTTTGATAATTACCGTGTGAGTTTGCGCATGTAGCCCGTTTCTCCTTGATGTTTCAATAATGTCAAATTTGGCTGAAAAACAGCACACACAGGAAAAAGCATCTTGAATGCTGCACGTGATGACAGCCCTTTGTTGTCATGGTGATCTCGCCAGCCCTTTAATTTGTTTTGTGTCTCTCAGGCGGATTGAATTGCATGAAAGTATGTTGGCTGTAACCTTCGGGCTGCCAGACCTCCCCTCACTTACCGCTGTGTGTCCTAATTAAGCTTTGTTTTACACACTGACTGCCAGCGTGAAAGGCCGGCTGGATTGTTCGGGATACCGAGTCCAAATTGTGGCGTGTTCAGGGAATGTGTTTTTAAAAGACGTCTAGACTGATTTGCGGCGTGTATTATCATACACTGCAGGCATCCCTGGGGTTATTGATTTTCTGGACTGGGCTTGAGTATAATGAAAACTGTGAGGAATGTTTTCATGACATGCATGCTTCGTGCCGTGCATTAAATAGCTCATTTTAAGCTTGTTGCTTCTGAAGGTTTCATACCGATTCACCTTTCAACCGCTGTCGTAGTCATTTATGAATATGAAATTAGCATAATACTTCACTTGAAGCCTGATTAAATAATGCAATAGCAAGGCAAGGAAAATTTATCTATATACCAATTTTCAAGAATAATACTAATTTCATGTTTTTGTTTATAATATAATTTGATGTTATTCTTGTTGTGGTGTGTGTGTTTTTGTGTGTACACTTTGTATTTATAATTGTATATATTGTATTTATAGAATTGTTATTCTAGTTTATTATTTATTTCATTTATGTATTATTTATATCATTTACTGTTATAGTATTTCTTAATATTTTTTATTATTTTACATTTCAATTATTTTTAAGTTTTAATTGTAATATTAGATTAAGTTTTAATGTTTAATATATAGAATAAGTTTTTTAGAATAAGTCATTTTTATTAGTTTTTTTTTAATAGTTTTATAATTTAATATTTGTTTAGTGTTATTTTATTGTTATTTCAATTTTAGTTTTACAAATAATAGTACTTCAACAAAAACTTGTTGCCAAGACAAAATTTCAAATTTTAAAAAAATTTAATTCCATTACAGAAAATGCTTTTAATATTTTTAGTTGTAGATCATACTCGTGTACTGTATGTATGTACTGTATTGTTATTGTTTTTTCTAAAACTATTACAAATTATAATGTATATACAAAATTACCATATACTCAGAAAACATGAACAAAACTATGATAATAATAATAACAATAATACATTTCTAAATATATAATAATAAATATAATATAATATAATCTTAATTGTTCTTGTTGTGGTGTGTGTATGTATACTCTATTTATAATTGTCTATGTATATATATATATATAAATTGTTTTAATTTTAATTTTTGTATCATTTTCATACTGTCACAGTAATTTTCATTTCAGTTTTAATTGTAATCTTGGATTAAGTTTTAATATTTAGTATATAGATAAAGTGTTAATAATTTGGTTATGTGCTTTTGTCATTTTTATTAGTTTTTTTTTTTTTTTTTTTTTAATTCCTTTTTATAGTTTCATAATTTAATATGTCTGTTTAGTGTTAATTTATTTTTATTTAAATTTTAGTGTTAGAATTTTTTTATTTTTTTACTACATATTTATATTTCCATTTCAGCTTCATTTCCATTACAGAAAATGTTTTTAATATTTTTAGTTGTAGCTCATACACATGTATGTTTTATACTGTATTGTTATTATTTCACAAACCTTTTAAAAATGAGTGTATAAACAAAATTATTATTAAATTATATAATTTTAGATTGTCCTTGTGTATGTGCGGACTTTGTATTTACATTTGTTTATATATATATATATTAATTGTAATTTTAATATAATTTATATATTGTTATAGTAATTTTTTTATTATTTTATTTCAGTTCTAATTGTAATCTTAGATTAAGTTTTTAAATATTTAATATATAGAATAAGTTTTATTAGTTTGGTTAGGTACTTTAGTCATTTTTTAGATGTTTATTTTATATATATATATATATATATATATATAGTTTAATCATTTAGTTTCTCTGTTCAGTGCTAATTTGTTTTTATTTTAATTTTAGTTTTAAACTTTTTTTGCCAAAACTTTTTTTTTTTTTGCTGTAATATTTATATTATATTTGATTTCAGCTTAATTTATTTTACAGAATATACTTTTATTATTTTTAGTTGTAGATCATACATATATACTGTATAAGTACTGTATGTATACTTCATCCATCATGTATCTCGTATATGTGTGTATTGTTATTGTTTCTCTAAAACTAAAACTATTAAACATTATAATGTCTATACAAAATGACCATATACTCAAAACTTTCCAAGGAAACGGAAAACACAACCCAGACTACATTAAATACATGCATTAGGGATTAAAAACAAATTCCAACAAGGTGCCGACCATTTTATTTTATTTTTTCTTTCTACAGAACTTCCATATGGCTGGGAGAAAATAGACGACCCTATTTATGGCAGTTACTATGTTGAGTAAGTTCTTCAGATTTCTTCTTTCCAGCACCAAATTTTTGTCGAATCTGAGCGCGAATCATTGGCCTCATGCTCTTCAATGCGTGCGCCGAGGGAGGGAGGGTCCCAGCGTGATTAAATATCTGCTCGTTCTGCCCCGCAGCCACATTAACAGAAGGACACAGTTTGAGAACCCCGTCCTAGAGGCCAAACGAAGGATCCAACAGCAACAGCAAATGCAAAGTCAAGGTCTATCGGCGCTGCCATTGCCCACAATATATAGAGGTACTGCTTTTCTCTGTGGCCCATATATGCCATCTTCACCCAGTTGGTTTTATTGGTGTTTCTCGGTTTCGGGTTGCTCAGGTGTGCCCTACTTTCACGTCACTTTAGATTGACCGAAGCACCAAAGACCATACAGTAGAGGTGGCTGTGCAGTGTGCCTTGTATTCCTCTGATCCTTTATGTGCGTTTGTCTTCACAGAAAAACCTCCATTCACGAGGGACGCCACACAGCTCAAAGGGACGTTCCTCACCACGGTGCTGCAGAAGAGCAACATGGGATTCGGCTTCACTATTATTGGCGGGGACGAGCCGGACGAGTTCCTACAGGTCAAGAGCGTCATACCTGATGGACCTGCAGCCCAAGATGGAAAGATGGACACAGGTGAGGAAGTCTAGGAAACCAGGACCTCTTATTATGTGTTTCATATTCAGTGTGTTAAGTTTCTTGTGTTCTTTTATATTAATATATGTATATATATTATGAAGCGCCAAACTTGAAATAATTAAATAAAGTCTGAATATAAATACAAACACAAATCTGACTATGTAGAAGTAAATCAGAGTATATATTTATAAATCAGAATATAAATATGTAAATCAGAAAATATAAATAAAAATCTGAATATATAAAAGTAACTTAAAATATATAGTTGTAAATCTGACTATACAGAAGTAAATCAGAATATATAAATGTAAATCAGAAAATATAAATAAAAATCTATATAAATGTAACTCAAAATATATAGTTGGAAGTCTGAATACATAGAGAAAATCACAATATATATTTGTAAATCAGAATTTGTAAATGTAAAGCAGAATATATAAATACAAATCTGACTATACAGAAGTAATTCAGAGTATGTATTTATAAATCAGAATATATAAATGTAAATAAGAATATATAAATACAAATCTGAATATATAAATGTAACAGAATGTTTACAGTAGTTGTAAGTCTGAATATTCAAAAATAAATCAGAATATATATTAGTAAATCAGAATTTATGAATGTAAATCAGAAATATAAATGCAAATCTGAATATATAAATGTAACTCAGAATATATAGTTGTAAGTCTGAATATATAGAAGTAAATGAGTATATATTTATAAATCAGAATCTATAAATGTAAATAAGAATATATAAGTAAAAATCTGACTATACAGAAGTAAATCAGACTATATATTTATAAATCAGAATATATAAATGTAAATCAAAATATATAGTTGTAAGTCTGAATATATAAGTAAATCAGAATATATAAAAACAAATCTGGCTATGCAGAAGTAAATCAGAGTATATATTTATAAATCAGAATATATAAATACAAATTGACTATATACAAATAAATCAGAGTGTATATTTATAAATCAGAATATATAAATGTAACTCAAAATATATAGTTGTAAGTCTGAATATATAGTAAATCAGAATATATATTTGTAAATCAGAATTTGTAAATGTAAAAAAAATATATATATAAAAAATCGGACTATATAGAGATAAATCAGAGTATACATTTATAAATCAGAATATATAAATGTGAATCAGAATATATAGTTGTAAGTCTAAATATACAGAAGTAAATCAGAATATATATTTATAAATCAGAATATGTAAATGTGAAACAGAATATAAAGATAAAAATTTTACTATGTAAATGAAAATCATGAATAAATCAAACTATGTAGTTATAAGTCTGAATATATAAATGTAAATTGTGAATATGTCATTGTAATTCTGAATCAATAAATGCAAATTGCAATATGTATATTACAGTTACATAATATATATGACCCTGGACCACAAAACCAGTCATAAGGGTCAGTTTTTTGAAAGTGAGCTTTATACATCATCTGAAAGCTGAATAAATAAGCTTTCCATTGATGTATTGGACATATTTGGCCGAGATACGACTATTTGAATATCTGTAATCTGAGGGTGCAAAAAAATCAAAATATTGAGAAAATCACCTTTAAAGTTGTCCAAATGAAGCTCTTACTAATGCATATTACTAATCAAAATTAAGTTTTGATATATTTGATTTTTACAAAATATCTTCATGAAACATGATAATTACTTAATTTCCTAATGTTTTTTGGCATAAAAGAAAAATCAATAATTTTGACTCATACAATGTATTTTTGGCTAATGCTACAAATAAACCCCAGCGACTTAAGACTGGTTTTGTGGTCCAGGGTCACATATAATTTATAATATTTTTTAAAACAATACAATTAAAAATATGATTAATAAAATTTAATTAACTATTAAAAATTAATTATATATAAATATATATTAAATATGCACATCAAAATAATATTATTATTTCATTGTAATTTTATTAATATAACAATATTGTTCTATAATAATTGTATTATTATATATATATAATATCTATAATATGTTATCAACATTTCTTTTTCATCCACCATCTTGGGTGATTTTATTCCACTGATCTTGTCTTAGTGCATTCAGGGAATGACTTCTTTACAAATTGGGCAAATACCCTGCTGAAAAAAAAAAAGTTAAAACCAGCCTAAGGTGGTTGGCTGGTCTTAGCTGGTTTAAACGTTAAGCCTACAAACCAGCTATGACCAGGCTGAAAGACCAGTTAAAACCAGCCTACCAGCTATCTATCACAGTATCAATTTATATCAGTAGTTCACGTTCAGGTTAACTTTATTATTCACCTTAAATTTGTTTTGTGAATTTATCTAAGAGAGATAAAATATAAAATCAATTCAGTGACTTTCAGTTTTATTATGCCAACCATAGTTACCGTTGCCAAGGAAAACAAACAATGCCTGCAGGCCTAATTGACCAATTTCACCGGACTGTTTAGAAGTTTGAATTTAGAATTTTGCCCCCTTTAAATACACAAGCTCTTATCGATATATAAGCTGTGTTAAGCGTTGACCTCAGATCTCAGGAGAAAACCCTCAGCGCACAAACTAGAAAACATCATTATCTCTGTAGCCACTGCTTGACAACAGTCCCTAATAGCTTGCACAGTGCTAGCGCAAGGTCACGCTTGTCGCGGTGTTTTTTTCTGTGATGAAAGAGCGTCTTTAAATGAGTCATCACAGCCGGACGCCGTAGGCATATTTGCTGCTTTTTCATAACTTCTCTATTCCCTTGTAGAGGAACTCTTAACCTAGTCTGGGAAACTTGCGTCCTCGCTGCGACTCTGCCTTTCTGGATGGCTTGTTCGTTTCCTTGATCATGTGTTCAGTTTAGAAGTGTATCACATCTGTGAGCTCTGAAGATGACATCACTTCCCAAGGCCCTCACAGATAATGATGCTGGCAGTGGCTTTATTTGCATATGCCTCTAGCTAGCATTGCAATTTGGGCTTTGGTGGGATCTTGTGTGTTTTATCCGCTTTTGATGGGGGAGCGGGGTCCTTTATAGAAGTCCTACTCTGTTCCACACACACATACACAGTTGGCTTGTGCAGTTTCAACAGGCCTCAGGTTGCCTTTATTACTGAGATGCCTCATTATCGGCCTGCTTTGCTGGTAGCTTGCGCGGTTGGTGTCTACAACTGTCTTATGCAATAAAACTTATGCAATAAAACCTGTGTGCGGAGAGGACTTAAATCCGAAAGGATATAATTTTGTAAACATTTGGGTCAAAGAATATCTATTTTATTTAACCCTAAGTATGTGTGAACACCTAGTAAACTGTCTTGCTGTCTACTGTCACATTAACACAATTTTGGCAAAATTTTGCCAATATTCTTCTAATTCTTTAAATGAAACCCCAGGTGTAAATTATGTCTCTCACTAAAATATGTAGTAGAAAACCAATGTTTACATGGTTTGTTTTAACATTGTTTTTACATATTTTAGACTATGTGAGGCACCATTGTTTTGATGATGTCAAACGGTTGCACTTTTGAGCTACTGGTGCTACCTGTTGTTGGTATTTTTACCGCAACACAACTCTGAAAATAAAATACTGATACGATGACTGCGGCTAATGAAAGAGCTTACAGGTGGCAATCGATATAAGCATAACCTTAAACCAAATGCTATACCATCGATTTTTTTTTTTACGCACAAGGAGTCTAAACGCCCTCGGATATTGAGTGAAATCCACGCTGAAAAACTCCTTCAGTGGCTGTGGCGGCATGACAAGCGTTGCATGTTTACATCCTGCCAGGATGGCATCCAGCGTTTCTTGTCTCTGCCATTTGTAAGCTCTTTCAGTAGCTGTGGTCGACTAAAGCCTCAAAGGCACCAGAGCTAAAGTGGAGAGAACAAATACACAGGTCTTAAGGAAGTTTTATTCATCCACAAGCCTTTTTTTCTCCTCTTCTTATCACTAGAAAAGCAGTGACACTAAGGACATCATTTCTCTTGTTGCCCTTCGACTATCAAAAGACGCACAATGTGGCATCGTATCAGTTTTTTATTTTCTCAGTTGTGTGTCAATAAAAATAGCAACAGGTAGCACCAGTAGCTCGCTGAGTGCAACCATTTCATGTCATTGAAATAACGGCGCCCCCCATAGTCCAAAATATGTATAAAAATATATGGATTTCTTTCATGGGTTTTCTACTACATATTTCAGTAAGAGACATTATTTAATGTTATATTAAGCCATACAAGTCTTAATAACCAGGTCCACACCATAACTATTGTATAACGATAACGACATAGAAGAACGTTCGCTTAGGAAAATTAACCATGGTTTTACTACAAATAAAACCAAAAAACCATGGGTTCCGTAGTTCAGCTATGGTAACCACAAATCAACCATGGTTTTGTTACATTAACCATAGTTTAACAGTTATTTGTCCTAAAACTGTGGTTATACAAATGGTAATCAATACACCAAAAAAACGTGATTACCACACTTGTTACTAATTCTGACTATTTTTCTTGCAGTTGTGAGCTATACAATCAGGATTGCGAGATATAGACTCGCAGTTCTGACTTTTTCTCAGAATTGCATGATAGAAACTCACAATTGCAAAAAACCCCCCAGAATTGCGAGATTTAAACTCAGAATTCTGACTTTTTTTCTCAGAATTTTCACAATTCTGACTTTATAACAAACAATTGTGAGAAAAACTCAGAATTGCAAGATACCAACTCAATTCTGATAAATAAAGTTGCAATTTTGAGAAATAAGGTCAGAACTGCGAGGTACAAACGTCCAGTTCTGAGAAATAAAGTTGCAATTCTGAGAAAAAAGTCAGAATTATGAGTTTGTATCTCGAGTTTCTACAAACTCATAATCCTGACTATTTTTCAGACTAATTTTCGCAATTTTGACTTTATAACAAGCAATTGCGAGAAAAACTCAGAATTGTGAGATTTAAACTCAGAATTCTGCCTTTTTTTCTCAGAATTTTCACAATTCTTACTTTATAACAAGCATTTGCGAGAAAAACTCAGAATTGCAAGATACCAACTCACAATTCTGAGAAATAAAGTTGCAATTCTGAGAAAAATAGTCAGAAAAAAAGTCAGAATTATGAGTTTGTAGAAACTTGAGATACAAATTCATAATACTGACTTTTTTGTCAGAATTTTCGCAATATAACAAGCAGTTCCGAGAAAAACAGAATTGTGAGATACAGGCTTGCAGTTCTGAGAAATAAAGTCAGAATTGCGAGATACAAACTCAGAATTCTGACTTTTTTTCTCAGAATTTTCGCAATTCTGACTTTATAACAAGCAATTGCGAGAAAAACTCAGAATTGCAAGACACCAACTCACAATTCTGATAAATAAAGTTGCAATTTTGAGAAATAAAGTCAGAATTGTGAGATACAAACTTGTAGTTCTAAGAAATAAAGTTGCAACTTTATAACAAGCAGTTCAGAGAAAAACAGAATTGTGAGATACAGGCTTGCAATTGTGAGAAATAAAGTCAGAATTGCGAGATACAAACTCTTTTTTTCTCTGAATTTTCGCAATTCTGACTTTATAACAAGCAATTGCGAGAAAAACTCAGAATTGCAAGACACCAACTCACAATTCTGATAAATAAAGTTGCAATTTTGAGAAATAAAGTCAGAATTGTGAGATACAAACTTGTAGTTCTAAGAAATAAAGTTGCAACTTTATAACAAGCAGTTCAGAGAAAAACAGAATTGTGAGATACAGGCTTGCAATTGTGAGAAATAAAGTCAGAATTGCGAGATACAAACTCTTTTTTTCTCTGAATTTTCGCAATTCTGACTTTATAACAAGCAATTGTGAGAAAAACTCAGAATTGCGAGATACAAACTCAATTCTGAGAAATAAAGTTGCAATTCTGACAAGTAAAATCAGAATTGCAAGATACAAACTCATAATTCTGACTTTATTCTTACAATTATCGCATTTCTGGCTTTATAACAAGCAATTACAGCAAAACAGAATTGCGAGATACAAATTCATAATTCTGACTTTTTTTCTCAAAATTTTTGCATTTCTGACTTTATAACAAGCAATTGTGAGAAAAAAATCAGAATTGCAAGATACAAACTCATAATTCTGACTTTTTTTCTCAAAATTTTTGCATTTCTGGCTTTATAACAAGCAATTACAACAAAACTTAGAATTGCGAGATACAAACTCAGAATTCTGATTTTTTTTTTCTCAAAATTTTTGCATTTCTGACTTTATAACAAGCAATTATGAGAAAAAAATCGGAACTGCGAGATTTAAACTCAGAATTCTGACTTTTTTTCTTAGAATTTTCGCAATTCTGACTTTATAACAAGCAGTTACAACAAAACTTAGAATTGCAAGATACAAACTCATAATTCTGACTTTTTTTCTCAAAATTTTCGCATTTCTGGCTTTATAACAAACAATTACAACAAAACTTAGAATTGCAAGATACAAACTCAGAATTCTGACTTTTTTTCTCAAAATTTTTGCATTTCTGACTTTATAACAAGCAATTGTGAGAAAAAAATCGGAACTGTGAGATTTAAACTCAGAATTCTGACTTCTTTCTCAATTTTCGCAATTCTGACTTTATAACAAACAATTACAACAAAGCTTAGAATTGTGAGATACAAGCAAGATACAAACTCATAATTCTGACTTTATTCTTAGAATTATGACAATTCTGACTTTATAACAAGCAACTGTAAGAAAAAATCGGAACTGCGAGATACAAACTCATAATTCTGACTTTTTTTCTCAGAATTTTCACAATTCTGACTTTATAACAAGAAATTGCAAAGTCAGAATTGTGAGATATAAATTTAGCAATTCAGAGAACATATCAGTCTTTTTTTCCCCTCAGAATGACTTTTTTTTTTACAATTCTGAGAAAATAAGTCAGAGTTGTAAGATATAAACTCACAATTACCTTTTTTTTTCAGGGGCAAAAACGGGCTTCCATAGAGTCATGACATAATGCACTTGAGAGTAACTTGCTTCATATTTTGTTAAGTACTCTAATTTTTTGTTCATTATTTCTTCACCAGGTGACGTGATTGTCTACATCAATGACATCTGTGTTTTGGGCACCACCCATGCCGATGTGGTGAAGCTTTTCCAGTCTGTTCCCATTGGTCAGAGCGTGACCCTGGTGCTGTGTCGAGGTTACCCTCTCCCTTACGACCCAGAAGACCCCTCTGCTAGCTCCTCCATGCCTCCTCTGGGTCTAGTGGATCACCCGTTGCTGCTCAATGGAAGGAACAACTATGAAAATTACATGGAGTACATGTCTTTGACTGGCCGCTTGGTACCCGAGCACGGTGAGGGTCTTACCCCGCATCCCCATCCTGGAGACACACACCTGGACGGCTCACAGCCTCCATCTCTGACTACACCGGGACCCCCACCTGATGACAGCGTCTCCATGGCGTCATCCTCAGGAGCTACAGCTGGTGCTCAAGTGGCTCCTGAACTTCTGAGTCTCACTATAACCAAAGGAGCAGAGGGTTTCGGGTTCACTATAGCGGACAGTCCCACAGGACAAAGAGTCAAACAGGTGCGCTGATATCATTTTCAATCATTTTAATATCTGGGTCTTTTTCACTCACCACCCAATTTGGCTGCTAAATTTCCATTCATAACTTCTACTAGCCAAAAAAAAAAAAAAAATGAAATAAACCAACAGCTTGAGGCTGTTCACACTGGATGTGACAAAGCGGGTATTGCAAATCATTTTAAATTTGTGTCAGTACGCCATAAATAGAATGTGGCATCAGTTTATTGTCTGGGATTTGTTGAGATGCGACACATCCAGTGTAGACAGCATCACTGATCAAAATGGGTTCTATTGTATTTTGTCACATTGTTCATGTTTGGTGTGGACACGCTGTGAGTCTCCAGTCATTTTTCAACTCTTTATTATTGCTTCAATGCATAAACCAGTGTGCCTATCTATCTATCTATCTATCCATCGTACTTTTGTTCTATCGTTCTATCGTATTATTCTTTCTATCATTCTATGGTTGTATCCATCTTTTTGTAGTTCTATCATTTAGTCGTTCTATCTATCTATCTATCTATCTGTCTGTTTATCTGTCTATCTATCTATTGTTCCATCTTTCTATCTATTGTTCCAGATGTATCCATCTTTCTGTAGTTCTATCATTCAGTCGTTCTATCTATCATCTATCTATCTATATATCTATCTATCATCTATATATCTATCCATCTATCTATCTATCTATTGTTCTATCTGTCGTTCTATCTATCGTTCAGTTGTTCTATCATTCTATCATTCTATGGTTGTATCCATCTTTCTGTAGTTCTATCATTCAGTCATTCTATCTATCATCTGTCTATCTATCTATATAACTATCATCTATATATCTATCCATCTATCTATCTATTGTTCTATCTGTCGTTCTATCTATCGTTCAGTTCTATCATTCTATCACTCTATGGTTGTATCCATCTTTCTGTAGTTCTATCATTCAGTCGTTCTATCTATATATCTATCCATCTATCTATCTATTGTTCTATCTGTCGTTCTATCTATCGTTCTATTGTTCTATCTATCATTCTATCATTCTATGGTTATATCTATCTTTCGATCGTTCTATCATTCGATCATTCTATTGTTTTGTCTGTCTATTGTTCTATCTATCTATCTGCACTGTCATTCTGTTTATTCCTTCTATGTATTGTTCTATCTGTCGTTCTACCATTCTATGGTTGTATCTATCATTTTATCTTTCTATCATTCTATTTGTCATTCTATTATTCTATCTATCGTTCTATCTGTTGTTCTATCTATCATCTAATGTTTTATCATTCTATCTATCGTTCTTTTGTTCTGTTGTTCTATCGTTCTATCGTATCATTCTTTCTATCATTCTATTGTTGTATCCATCTTTCTGTAGTTCTAGCATTCAGTCGTTCGGTCTATCTATGTATCTATCTATCTATCTATCTGTCTATCTATCTATCTATCTATTTATCTATCTATCATTCTATCGTTCTGTCGTTCTATCTATCGTACTTTTGTTCTGTCGTATCATTCTTTCTATCATTCTATGGTTGTATCCATCTTTCTGTAGTTCTATCATTCAGTCGTTCTATCTATCATCTGTCTAACTATCTATTGTTCTGTCATTCTATCGTATCATTCTTTTTATCATTCTATGGTTGTATACATCTTTCTGTAGTTCTATCATTCAGTCGTTCTATCTATCTATCTATCTATCTATCGTTATGTATGGTTATATCTGTAGTTCTATCTTTCGTTCTTTAATTCTCTCTATTGTTCCGTTATTCCCTCTATCTTTCTATCATTGTATCTATCTTTCTATCATTCTATCTATTGTTCTGTCTGTTGCTATCATTCTATGGTTGTATCTATCATTCTGTTGTTCTATCTGTTGTTCTGTTATTCTGTGGTTGGATCTATCTTTGTAACGTTCTGTCATTCAATCGTTCTATTATTCTGTCTATCTCTTTTTCATTTTATCTATCTGTTGTTCTATCATCTTATGTTTTATCGTTCTACTGTTCTATCAATTGTCTTTCTATCTATTGTTCTATATATAGTATTATTTCTTGTTATTTTAGATAATAAATAAATAAGGCTACAGTTTTACTTCAGATAATGGTCAAACCAAAATGCAAGTGAAAATTCACTTACAGGTCGTATTTAAGGACATTACATGGTTGTATCTCTTGTCTTAATGCTTAAATGCACATTTAAGTGCACAGTATATGTCATAAATGTTTCTGTACGTTTGGATCAGGTGCTGGAGCCGCAGGGTTGTCCGGGGTTATGTGAAGGAGATTTGATGGTGGAGATTAATCAGAAGGGTCTCCAGGGACTCAACCACACACAGGTGGTGCAGCTGCTCAAGGACTGTCCAGTGGGAACAGAGGCTACGCTTGTCATTCAGAGAGGAGCAGCAGCAGGTGCGCACATTTCCACCCTTCATTTTTAAAACCAAGCTCATCAGAAATGTGCTGAAGGTCGCCTGAAATCTACGTCAGACCTCGGCAAAGCACAATGTTCACCCAAAAAAAAAAATTCTGTCAGCTACTCACCCTATATGTCTTTTCTGTTGAAGACAAAATAAGTAATGGATGTGGATGTTATCAAATAGTTACTTTTAAATGAGTACATTTTCCTCAAGTTGGCCGTGATAATTATTTAAAGATGACAGAATACCATTTTGGGTAAAATTTTCCTTTAAAGTTTGGTTGAAACGATGAAAGTAACTTTGCACACTTCAGTGCTTTAGCTTCTAGTCTTTTCTAAGTGCTCTGAACTTGCCTTAAGCTTTGATTCAGCAAGATTTTGAAATAAGAGAAGAGAAACTTTCCTATTATAGACTTCTAGACACGCTTTGCCTCACAAACTAACCAGTACATCTCAATTTCTCAGACTTGAACTGTTTTTTTTTTCAGAATAACTGAAGCTGATGAGCTGTTTTTGGGCAATTTTAGCAGAGCCTTCGCAAGATTGCACACTGTATCATCTCTTGGCAAGAGCTGGTGACAGTTATTAGCATATTCAGACCGGAGCCAAGCTAATCTACTAATTCCATGCGAGTCCACTTATCGGAGTGCGTACTTTCATTAAAATGTTCGTGCAGAGCGTAATATTTTATCACCCTTCTTAATTAGGATATTCTTAGAATGAAAATTAATGAGGCAATTAATAGAAACTATCGTGAAGAAGGCTACAGTCTCTCCATGTGTACACTAAACCTGATATACGTTCTGAAGACGTTTGTCCGTTTCTCTAAACCACTATCAATCAAGTAATTACATCCACGCTTCCTGCCAATTACACAGTGCGTCTGTTCTCACCTCCTCTGCGTGTTTCATGACTATATCGAAGGCTACGGTCTTAAAGGACCTCTCAGCAGCCACTCCAAGGCCTCTTGTAACGGAGCGAGAGACGGTCCCGCGTGACTCACTGGCTAAGTGCGAGACCATTCAGTTTCCTGCCGGCGTTCTGCCAAGAGCCCGGTCAGCGCCGGCCATGTTCACAGCTCTTTTCCCCAGTCCTCTAATTAAAGCATGACTCCCACACTGAGCTGCGGAGATGAACAGGCAGACGAATCAGAATGCGGAGTGGGTCGGAGGGGGCGGGGCATTCGGCGAGCAGGCCAATCAAAGCGTGTTACTTCCCAGCAGGTAGCACTAAGGGAATACTCTGAAATAGATGCTGATTGAGGGGATGTAATTTATTCTTGGTGACGTGAAGAGTTTATATTATCATAATTTACATAAATTTACATGAATATATCTATTTAAAGCAGCAGGATGAATGGGCAAATAAATGTCAAGACAAGCATAATTTCACACCAGAACAAGGTGAGAATTTAAAGACAGTAAATGACTTTCTTTTGCGGAGTCCGCACTGTTCCCAGCAACAATCTTGCAGCGTAACCAGAGCCAGAGATTTTAAAAGATTAATACAAACTAAGGAATTAATAAATAAGTTCCATTGTTGTGCCATTCATCCACGACCATCACCTCATGTTGCAGCATGATAATGCACAGCCCCATGTTGCAAGGAAATGTACACAATTCCTGGAAGCTGAAAATATCCCAGTTCTTGCTTGGCCATCCGTTGAGCATGTTTGGGATGCTCTGGATACAACAACGTGTTCCAGTTCCTGCCAATATCCAGCAACTTTGCACAGCCATTGAAGACGTGGAACAACATTTCACAGGCCACAATCAACAACCTGATCAACTCTATGCGAAGGAGATGTGTTGCGCTACGTGAGGCAAATGGTGGTCACACCAGATACTGACTGGTTTTCGTACACCCCAATACAGTAAAACTGCACATTTTAGAGTGTGCTTTTATTGTGGCCAGCCTAAGGCACATCTGTGCAATAATCATGCTGTCTAATCAGCATTTTGATATGCCACACCTGTGAGGTGGATGGATTATCTCGGCAAAGAAGAAGTGCTCACTAACTCAGATTTAGACAGATTTGTGAATGATATTTGAGAGAAATAGGCCTTTTGTGTACATAGAAAAAGTCTTAGATCTTTGAGTTCAGCTCATGAAAAAAGGGGGCAAAAACAAAAGTGTTACACTTATAATTTTGGTCAGTGTATATTGCAAATATTCAGTATATCGCCCAGCCCTACTTGGGACGAGTTGTTGGATTGCATTTGCACCCATGTGCATAAATGCAACTTTTGCAAAAATTTCACTACATTTATTTCTGCTGGAATCAGAAATGATCTCATTTGGCAACAGACTGCCGAGGGAGGTGAATGCAATAAGAAATGTATTTCTTATCTGCAAATTTGCTCAGAGTACTAAAAGAATCATTAAGGAACCAGAATTGTCCCATTTCTAATTCTTCCAACATTTCTCTAGCTTATTAGCGCAGCAGTCAGAGCACAAATCCACTGTCCATCTTCCTCTCTGCACTTCTTTTATAAGGATTATTGACATCTCAGGTAGGACTGGACAGGCAGGTGTGAGGTGATAACTATACTCCTCTGACTCCCCGTACTGTCGGAAATATCATCAGGGCCGTGGCATTTCAGCAGTGCCGACAGCTCTCTTACATCCTCTTGGCTCTCTTCCATCTGGGTCTCGGAGAACTCGGAGCTGACAGTCACCTCGAATCCCTCATGATTCCATCTGACTCACCTTTCAGACTTCACCTGAGAGAGACGCATGACATGAATGAAACCCGAGGACGCGTGAGGCCACTGACAGAACATGGCATTCAACTCAAGTTTGACTTCTTTGAAGGTTGTTTCAGCGTTCAAGTCTGAATAAAGCAATCAGGAAATAAGAGGACAAATCCTTGAAGCCTTGCACATGAGATTGATTGAAGTTCTCCATTCTTTGTTGTCCGTATGGCGTCTTTTGCGATGCATTGGGGGAGGAAGAGGACTTGTGGAGTGGCACGACTGCACATATTTGCCCGAGGCTTTATGTTTAGCCCTTCGCTGCCAAGTCGTGTCCTGGTCATATAGCGTTTGATGTAATCCTGTTAGTTTAAGTAGGCATAAAAATGCCTTGCTCCCCTGCAAATCCAGACGTACAGGCCACACACACGCATGCGCATTTTCGTGCACGCACAAGCGCAAAGACTCACAATATGGTCTGTGCAACTGAAACAGGTATGAGACTAAGAAATGAAAAGTCATAACTCATTATTCTCATAACACCTCTGGCCATGGTTTAATCGCATTGCAGATAAATCTTAAACAACCTTCTGCATACCACAGACAGTCCAATTACAAATGCACATCATACATTTTGTTATATGGGGAACTCTGAATAAAAATGGTATAGTGGTCGTTCTTTGCATATTGGAAAAAGTGAAATGTGTAGTTGTAGTTGTTGGTGTAACCTAATGCAGTCAGTAAGATGTGGTATTTATAAAGCCATAATATTTTTCATTGATTGTTGTTTTGTTGTTGATCTGGAAAAAGAAAAAGGTAAGTCGTTTTAGATGTAATTTAATTTAATTCATATAAACACAATATTCATTTTTTTCTTATTTGAATTAGCTAATTATTTTTAATTTACAAAGAGAAAAATCTTTGATCTTTGTCTGAGAATTGAGTGATATAAACTTGCTATTGTGAGTTATAAGGTCAGAATTGCGAGGCAAACTCACGAATCTGAGAAAAACTTGCAATTCTGTGAAAATTTTGCAATTTTGCAAAGTAGAGTTGCAATTCTGAGAAACAAAGAAACAGTACTGCACGTTTTTTTTCCTTAAGCAGTATATCTGTCATGATAAAAATGAATTTGATTGCAGTAAATACATCAGAAAATTATAGAAGCCCCTTTCTGCCACTGCATAAAAAATTTGGAAAAGTTATTGCGACATTTTATCTCACAATTTTTATAAATTCGCAATTGCGAGTTATAAAGTCAGAATTGCAAGATATAAACTCACAATTCTGATTTTTTTTCCTCAGAATTGTGAGTTTATATCTCACAATAGATATCTCACAAAAAATTCTAAATTGTGGAAAAAAGTCAGAATTGTCATTCTGACTCGCAATTCTGAGAAAAAGTTGCAATTCTGAGAAACAAAGTCAAAGTCACAATTGGAGATATAAACCTAATTCTGAGGAAATCATTGCTGGTTTATGTCTTGCAGTTCTGACTTTGTTTCTATATAGAGATATAAACTCGCAATTCTGAGAAATGAAGTCAAAATGTGTGATGTAAATTCTGTCTTTTTTCTTAATTCTGACTTTTTTTAGCATTGCGTGATACAAACTTGCTATTGCAAGACATTCAATTCTGAGAAAAACTCACAATTATTTTGAAAAACAAATTCAGAATTGCAAGATATAAACTCACAATTCTGACTTTTATCTCAGTATTGTGATATAAACTTGCAATAGCTAATTATAAAGTCAAAATTTTGAGATATAAACGCAATTCTGAGAAATTAAGTGTGATTTGTGTAAATTGTGTGATGTAAACTTTTGATTTTTTCAGAATTGCGTGATATAAACTCACTATTGCAAGACATAAACTGATAATTCTTAGAAAATTAGCAATGTTGAGAATAACTCGCAATTCTGAGAAATGAAGTCAAAATTGTGTGATGTAAACTCTGACTTTTTTCTTAATTCTGACTTTTTTTTCTCAGAATTGTGTGATATAAACTCACTATTGCAAGACATAAACTCGCAATTCTTAGAAAAACTTGCAATTTTGAGAAAAAAAGTTGCAGTTCTGAGAAATAAAGTCAGAAGACATAAACTAACAATTCAGATTTTTTTTCCCTTAGAATTGCAAATCTATCTCATAAAACTGGCAATTCCGACTTTATAAGCAAGTTGTGGGAGTCAGAATTGTGAGATATAAACATATCAGTCTTTTTTACCCCCATGAAATTGGACTTTATTTCTTTCAATTGTGACTTTATATCAAGCAATTCTAAGAAAAAAGTCAGAATTTAGAGTTTATATCTTGCAATTCTGACTTTATAACTTGCAATCGCGAATTTATATCATGCACTTCTGAGAAAAAGATCAGAATTGTAAGATAAAATGTCGCAATGACTTTTCAAAAAATTTTATTCAGCGGCAGAAACGGGTTTCTATAGTTTTCTGATGTATTTACTGCAATCAGATTCATTTTTATCATGACAGATATACTGATTAAGAAAAAAAGTGCAGTACTGTACTTGAGTCAAATTTAATATGTGCTGTTATAATAATGATAAAAATGCTAGTTTACATTTATTTTTCTTGTAAGTGATCATAATGCTAAATGATTCTTTAGAGTTGCTGAGTTTCCTATTACTAATATTTAGACATTTTACTACCATTTATCTGATATGAATAAGCACAGTGATGCAGAGATATTCAATAGATACAGTGATATAAATTCTACTTGTATGCTAAAAGCATTACTGACTATTCATATTTCACAGTTATTCAGAACTGTCTGGAAGTTGTGAAAATCTAGTTTAGTGTCTTCTGTCTTTATGGTCCTAAACACTGTTTGGCAGACTCAATTTTTGTCTTTTTTATTTAGGTTGAGTTTGGCATCTGCTCAAAGCTAATGATGTAATTACCTCGCAAATAAATGCAATAAACTTTCCTCACCGCCTACAGGACAACAAAGTGAAGAGGAAAAATGGTTGAATATTATGTGCCTGTTTTGAAAAGCATTATATTTTACTCCTTAGATCTAATGATATTAATCATTCCCTATTTCTTTCTCTGTCAGGCCTCTACACACCCTGGGATCCCACAAAACAGGTAAATGATTTGAAATACTTGCTTTCTCAAACTACTATTTGTTTTTGCATGTTCTTAAACTGACCTTGACACCTGGTGGAGCTTCAAAGGGTCGTGAAGTAAGACTCCAAAACAGATTCATCCACATGACATTCGGTTCCATTAAAGGATTAGTTCACTACCAGAATAAAATTTTTTTTTAAAGAAAACATTCCAGGATTTTTCTCCATATAGCGGACTTTAATGGGGATCAGTGGGTTGAAGGTCCAAATTGCAGTTTCAATGCAGCTTCAAAGGGCTTTACACGATCTCAGCCGAAGAATAAGTGTCTTATTTAGCGAAACGTTATCTTTTTTTTTTTTTTTTTTTTTTTTTTAAAAAGGTGCTTTTAAACCACAAATGCTCATCTTGCACTAGCTCTGCGATGTGTGTCTACAACTTTATAGCTTTTACACACGTTAAATAATTAGCACTGGAAATATAGGTTAGTCTCACTACTTTTAATGAAGATGATTGTGTGTTGAACGTCTGCAACTTACTTTGAGTTTCATTTGTGGCAGTTTGCGTGCCAGCTTGCTAAAGAGATACTCAGACCAGAAATAAAATCCTGAAGTGATTTGAGTGACCGGATTTACTGTAAATCCGTCTCGAAAGCATTTTGGAGGGCATTTACACCTGGTCTTTTCACGATCGGATAACTATCCGATCAAAGAAAACACATGAAGTGACCAGGTATAAACAGGCCCATACAGCACAACCAGAGTTGTTGGATTTCTGTACAAATGACTGTTCTGAGCCAACCTGATCTTATAAGAAATAAGTATCTCTTGTTCTTTGAAACCACAATAATGGGGAAGACTGCTGACGTGGCAATGGTCCAGAAGACAATTATTGACATTAAGGTCATTACTGAAAGGGATGGCTGTTTACAGAGTGCTGTTTCAAAGCATATTAAATGCAAAGTTGACTGGAAGGAAGAAATTGGGTATGAAAAGGTGCACAAGCAACATGGATGACTGCAAGCTTGAGAAAACTGTCTAGCAAAGCTGATTCAAACACTTGGGAGAGCTTCATTAAGAGTGGAATGAAGCCGGAGTCAGTGCATCAAGAGTCACCACACTCAGACGTCTTCAGGAAAAGCTGCTTCTGAAACAGAAACAATGTCAGAAGCATTTTACCTGTGCTAAGGAGAAAATTAATTGGACTGTTGCTCAGTGGTCCAAAGTCCTCTTTTTCAGATAAAAGTAAATTTTGGATTTCATGTTGAAATCATGATCCCAGAGTCTGGAGGAACACTGGGGAGGCACAGAATCCGAGCTGCTTGAAGTCCAGTGTGAAGTCTCTGAAGTCAGTAATGATTTGGGGTGTCGTGTTGTCTGCTGGTGTTGGTTCATTGTGTTTTATCAAGTCCAAAGTCAATGCAAGTTCAGTCAACTCAAAAAAAGTTTATTCAACTTGAAATGTTAAATTATACTAAGTGGAAAACTTAGATATTTGAGTTGAATCAACTTAAAATTTTAAGACAGCTGGGTTACTTACCCATCTGTTAAGTTTAGTAAACGCAAATATCTAAGTTGTTAGTTAGTACAGCTTAACATTTCAAGTTGACTAAACTTATTTTAGTTGACTGAACTTAAAATTTTAAGGCAGCAGGGTAACAAATTATTTTAAGCTGACTCAACAAATTGTGTTTTTTATTTTTTACAGTGTAGAGAATCTATGGGATATTTTCAAGAAAAAGATGAGAAACAGTCGATCCAACAATATACAGACGATCTGAAGGCTCAATAGTGCTTCAGCAGTGCCACAGGCTGATCGCTTCCATACCACACCGTCCAGCTATTTTTCGTTTTGCTGCTTGATATTGCAAATTGTTGTGTTTTACCATATGATTCTAATGTGCTATCTTAATTACGAACACACTGGTTTGTAGTGCAGTTTTACCGTTTACTGCACGTTGTTATTCTTCCAACTGGAAGTCTTCCCCCATAGGCTTACTTCTATGTTGCGGAAAAAGCTGGATACTCCTGCTTTTAAACTGATTGTAATATTTGTAATGTAATTCAGAGCAAATTGATTCATTATTTCAGCAGATACGCTGATGGAACATTGACAGTTGTGATTCTCCCATAAGCGTTATAATCAAAAAATGTTTTTATGTAATGTAAAAGGATTTGAGCACCTGCACACCTTTGGCTTGCTGCTGCCCTTTAGCAACGATCTTAGAGCAGCGTCTGATGGCCGAATCCCTCGGCAGCTCAGAGCTTCTGCAGCATCAATCTCCGAACGCAGCCACGAGTTCTCAGTCTCAGCACGTGTTCAGCGGCGCGCTGGATAACACTCTGATAAAACCCGACATGGAAATGTCCCGGGTGACAGATGCATTAACGTAGTCGCCATGGGTGGCGTGCTTAATCAGTATGCCTCTTGTGCTGCTGCATTAGCAAACAAAAAGCTTTAACTGACAGCAAAGTGGGCCTCTTTAATATGTGTTTTTGCCAAGGTGGAGCAAGCTAGAATGTGTTTATCATAAAGAGAAATTATTCCAAGCAAAGAATATGGAGGTGATACGCAATTGATATTCCTCCTCCGCGGTCACTGAGACCTGCGGACTCAATCACGCTGTTGCTGTGTGATTTATAGCTCTGGCTGACTTAAAAACAAAACTCCTCGTTTCTGAAAATGGATTAATTTGAAGTTCTAAATATTAAAAAAAGGGTTCATGCAAAAATGAAAATTCTGTCACTATTTACTCACTCTCATGTCACTCCAAACCTGTGGGATTTGTTTGTGCACAGGCTATTTATTTGACCAAATAAACAACTTAAGCATGATTCTAACCTTTTTAGAAGGGTCCAAAATGATGGGAATCAAGTTTATTGTCTACGTTATCAGTTTCGGTATCATTAACATACTATTATAGTTTTATTAATATTTAAATCATTTTTACTTTAATATTTTCCATTTTAATTTTAACATTTCTTTTGTATTTGTGATTTTGTAGTGTGTTTATTCTTAGTAGGTTTTTAATATATATTTTATTTCAGTTAACGTTTGTTTAATTTAAAGCAACAAAAAAAATGTGATTTTAATTTTAGTGCAGTTTTAGTTAGCTATAATAATCCTGGTTGTTACAAAAAATGGATACTATTTTTTAATAATTCTGTAATTTATCTAATTAATAAAAAAAATTATGTATACACTACCAGTCAAAAGTTTTTGAACAGTATGATTTTTGATGTTCTTTTTAAAGACGTCTCTTCTGCTCACCAAGCCTGCATTTATTTGATAAAAAATACAGAAATGTAACATTAAAATAACTGCTTTCTTGTTGAATATATTTAAAAATGTAATTTATTCCTGTGATTTAAAAGCTGAATTTTTAGCATCATTATTCCAGTCACATGATCCTTCAGAAATCATTCTAATATTCTGATTTGCTGCTCATAAAACATTTATTAATATTACTATGTTGAAAACAGCTGAGTAGATTTTTTTCAGGCCTCTTTGATGAATAGAAAGTTCAGAAGAAAATCGTTTATCTGAAATAGAAATTTGTAACATTATAAATGTCTTTATAATTGCTTTTGATCAAATTTAAAGCATCCTTGCTAAATAAAAGTATTAATTTCTCCACCAACCAGAAAAAAAAAAAATATAATAATAATAAAATTAAATTAAAAAATTATACTGACTCCAAGCATTTGAATGGTATAATGTATAGTGTTACAAACGCTTTTTATTTAAGATAAATGTCGATCTTTGGATCTTTCTATTCATCAAAGAACCCTGATATTTATTTAAAAAATATTTATATATTTTTTTAAATTACATTTAAAAAGTATATAAATATTTATAAATATAAATAAAATATATTCAAATAGAAAAAAGTTATTTTAAATGGTAAAAATATTTCACAATATTACTGCTTTTGCTGTATTTTAGATCAAATAAATGCAGGCTTGGTAAGCAAAAGAGATGTCTTTAAAAAAAAATCTTACTGTTTAAAAACTTTTGACTGGTAGTGTATATTTAATTTATTTCCATTTCTGATTGGCCAATCAGAATCAACTATTCCAGCAAGACATTTAATAAAAGGGATATTTAGCACACAAAAAAATACATGCTCCACAGTGTTTGTATAATTTTCCTTAGTTTCACACATCTCACATTCTCTTTGCGAATCCACAAATGCCGTTTGTGAAACTAATGGACTATACATCTCAGGTTATGTTTCTCCGAAGCCTTGAAAAGTAATGCAACATTTCATTTAGCACATTTAGGTATTTCTATAACTGGCCGTGATATCTAATTTCATGTGAGTTCACTTTCATCCCGGTGTGAGATACATCATTTTCAGGAAGCTGTCCAGTTCGGCTGGATTCAGGGCTCGTAATGGAATTGGCAGGTTAAGCGGAGAGCTGCAGGTGAAATGAACAGCTCACAGGAAATAGGATCCATTAGCCCCTGGGGCACATGACTGTAGCACAGATACTTCGCTTCACACTTTAGTCCCTCACTTAGGGCTTAATTCATCTCCCCCGCTGAACCTCCAGAGAGCGATTGGACTGCTAAACTCCCTCCTCACAGAAAAAAAGACAGGAGTAATGACAGGGGTCACCTTTATGATACGCCAAGTGTTCTCCTCTTGAACTTTTAAAGGGTCTCCATGAGAGATTTTCATTTATTTTTTAGTGTATGTATATATATTATCCACTCAAACCATTCTATATCTGCGTTGTCCATATAGTGGGATCCTCAAGGAAGCCCCCAGACCAGCTTGTCGGCTGCTTTACTCCCCCACGGTGCCCCACATCCCGGCCAGACGCTCCATCGCTCCTCTGTTCCAGACACAGAGGGCTTCCACCTGGGCAAGCCGGACCCCTACGACCTCTATGAGAAGTCACGTGCCATTTACGAAAGCAGACGTAAGTCAGAGCATGTATTTTTAAGCATTGCAGTTTAAAAACAAGTGATTTTAAGCCGTTAAAACGCAATCAGCAGTGAAAGAGAACTCATTTTGTTATATGCGCGTGCTGTCTGTTTTCTTACATAAAGATAGTGCTCATAGAGTGCAGGAGTATTGAACATGAGTTATTTTTGCCACTTTATAGGCCTTCAACAGTTAAATACACAAACTTGTATGTGTCAAGATGCCCGTCTTTGCGAATGTCCTCGTAAACACAGTAATGTAGATCTTAAGTGACAGCAAATAGCTTAGAAAGAAAAACACGCGTGACAGTATATTGAATTCGGGCAGCTCTTAAAGTGACAGCAGTCTAATATTCCTGCTGTCTGTCATTCATGTTAATCAAACAACAAAAGAGAGAAAATCTCTCACTGCTCTTGATTTTCATAACTTAAATTTCTGTAATTTTTTTCCATCTCTAATTATTGCCCCTTTCTCTAGTATTATTATGCAAATACATATACACATCTCTTTATTTATACAGCTGTATATAGAGTAAATAATGCACAAATCTGTTCCAGATTCATACACATTATTATTTAAGTTTTTGTTTAAATGTTTTTCTGCTCTCATGTCACATATGTATGTATGCATGCATGTATGTACCAGGAGCACATATAATTTACTCATATCTTTCTGTCTTCAGTCATGAAGAAATTATTTTTTTTGAGGAAAGCATTTCAGGATTTTTCTCCATATAATGGACTTCATTGGTGCCCCGATTCTGAACTTAAATGTAGTTTAAATGCAGCTTCAAAGGGCTCTAAATTATCCCAGGCGAGGAAGTAGGGTCTTATCTAGCGAAACGATCGGCCATTTTTTTCGGAAAATAAAAATTAGTTTACTTTTTAAGCACAAAAGCTTGTGTAGCACAGGCTCTGGGATGTGCGTTCACATACTATTGAATCACGTCGAAAGGTCACGCGAAATGTAGGTGGAACTACAGACTCAGTGTTTACAAAGTGATCGCGCAAAGACTAAGAAAGTGCAAGTAAGTCAAACGCTGTTTACAAACAAAAAGCTACAACGATGTCGGACGATTCTAAAGTTGTAGGAGAAAATAAGATGGAGTTTTTCGCCATACTCTACCTTTTTGAGCCGGAGTACACAGACGATGAACTTAGACATGATTCGTAGTAGTGATGGGA
Source organism: Labeo rohita (assembly GCF_022985175.1). NCBI lineage: Eukaryota > Metazoa > Chordata > Actinopteri > Cypriniformes > Cyprinidae > Labeo > Labeo rohita. The sequence continues at coordinate 12,802,564 of NC_066893.1, forward strand.
AGTTCGGATTGTTTTACCAATTCGGACCTTTGAGCCTCGTTCAGCAAAATAAATCTTTTTTCGAGTCGTTTCGTTCATTTTAGCAAAATCAGCATCACGTGACAGCCCCATAAGATGAACGAAAACCCAAAGACTCGAAACAGGTGAACTAATTCCAGTACAGAACCTAATAGGATGTTGCGCATGTGTGACTGAACAAATCACTCCCCGAGACGATGCGTTCGTCCCGAGTCACATTAAAGATTCGTTCAAAATGAACGAATCCTTCAAGAACGTGCATCCCAGAGCCTGTGCTACACAAGTTTTTGTGCTTAAAAAGTATACAAATTTTTATTTTTCGAAAACAATGACCGATTATTTCATTAGATAAGACCCTTCTTCCTCGGCTGGGATCATTTAGAGCCCTCTAAAGCTGCATTTAAACTAAATTTTGGAAGTTCAAATTCGGGGCACCAATCAAGTCCATTATATGAAGAAAAATCCTTAAATGTTTTCCTTAAAAAACATAATTTCTTTACGACTGAAGACAGAAAGACATAAACATCTTGGATGACAAGGGGGTGAGTAAATTATTTGTAAATTTGTTGTTGAGTTTTGTTTTGTTTTTTTGTGGTATTGACATTGTGAATTATGAAATTCCTATAGTATCAACAATGTTGATATCATAAGGACTTTATTTACAGCAAAAATAAGTATATTATGATATAAAGAAAAAACAAAAATTATTCAGACGCCAGATATAATATTTGATATTTTTTTGCTGGTGGGTACAGGACACTATAGTTTATTTATGCAAGTGAGGATAGCAAAATAAAGTAAACTGTGACATATTATACCTAAAAAGTCTTCATTCAGTGGACTATCATTTTATTATGACACATTGACCTGACCATGTTTTGCTTGAGTGTTTTTTTCTTTAATTGCTAATGTGACCTTTTTACACCACAGCCTGAAGAAAATTAGGTTGACCTGAATTGGTATTAACTAATTGTGTACTTAAATTTAACAGCTGACTGCTGACTAATTCATTTGTGAGACAGTCACAGAAGGTTGGCATTGTCAAGATGAATTTTTTCTGACACAGCTTAAGTCATATTTTATTACCATTTTCTAAACTGTGGCAAATAAACTGTGATAAAGTGAGAAATGTAAAAGGTGTCTGAATAAATTTTGATTAGACTGTATATTGTTACCGTGAAATAAGATTACTCATATCGTGAGTAATTTGGATGTTTTACCTTTCAGTTTTTTTTTATTCTCATTATAATTATAATGTTTTATTCCCATTTTAATTATAATAATTAATCTTTTAAAGGGGTCCTATTATGCTCTTTTACAAAGCCTTGATTTTGTTTTGGGGTGTACTAGAACATGCTCTCATGCTTGGTGGTTCGAAAAATGCATTATTTTTCACATTATTTTATTACTATACCTTTCTCCCCAGTCTGGCACAAATGGCTCGATTAGTTCCGGGTTTAATGAAGGCCCGCCTTCGAAAAACGAAATGTCTTATGATTGGTTAGCTGTCTCAGTGCGTTGTGATTGGCGAACAGCTTAGACGGTTGCCACGCCCCTTGCCAAAGCAGCAAGTTCCATTTGCTTCATTATAGTTAAGGATATATTAAGGTATAGTAGTGTTGGGTCCTATCATCAGCCTGTGAGATCGCCGATACATGATATTATCCTACTATATTATTAAATTATTTACATACTTAGTTTTATCCGAAACCAGCTGTTAGCATAAGGCTAACAGCAGCCTAATGTTTTAAGTATGATGTGAAGTGTTTCTCCATGCTGCATTGCTAAAGTTAGGCTAATCCCCCACCAAGTCTCTACCCACCCCCCAACCATTCGAATTTCACTAGGCGGGATTTATTTGAATGATATTCTAATGGGCCGCATTGTGACATCACAACACCCAGAAAAAAAAAAAAACGCTGTAGTCCAAAGGAGCTGTTCGTTGTAGTTCTTGAAAAGGGATTTTTTAAAAACAAAAGATCTCCCTTTGAAGTGGACTTTGAGATTTGTAAGATCTTTTCTATGCCGAAGCATACACACCACACACTGACTAAAATAAAAAAAAGTGAAAAAGCAAAATAGCACCCTTTTAACATTTTTATTACCGGTATATAAGAATTATTTACTGTAATAAAGTAAAAAAAAATAAGTGTAATACAATTAGAGTATTCCCACATTCATGCTAATGCAAAAAATATATGCTGGAATTTTTGGAAAATTCAGAAAAATGTATGGAGTTTATTAATCTTAATTTTTTTTTTTTTAAATCAAGGAAATTACTATGTTTTAAAAAAGTACCATGTATTGAATATACTTTTTTCTATTTCATTAGCTGGAAATGGCTCTAGTGTAAATTAAATTTGCTTACAGCCCTACTGAGGTTTTTTTTTGTTTTGTTTTGTTTTGTTTTTTACAAAGAATAGGTCAAACTGGTTCACAAAGTGAGTGATTAGCAAATTAGTCTGAATAAAAATGATTTTTAAAAAATCATCCAATTATCACAAACAACAACTAGACTGGTCATGGAAATTAATAAAAAATAAATAATATATTTTAATACAGTAATTTTTTCACATTATATTAAAAGGGGCAGAACACACACAGTTTCACCCAATCTCATGTTAATCTTGAATACTTACTGAGGGACTTTTTATTTTTTATTTATTTATTTATTTTCTTTTTTCTTTTTTTACAAACTGGTTCACAAAGTGAGTCAGTAGCAAACTGGTCTGAATAAAAATGACTTTTCAAAAATCATCCAATTATTACAAACAACAACTAGACTGGTATATAAGAATTATTTACTGTATTAAAGTAAAAGAAAATTGTAATACAATTACAGTGTTCCCACATTCGTGGAAATGCTAAAAATATATGCTGGAATTTTTGGAAAATTCAGAAAAATGTATGGAGTTTATTAATCTTAAATTTTAAATATATATATTTTTTAAATCAAGGAAATTACTATGTTTTAAAAAAGTACCATGCATTAAATATACTTTTTTTCTATTTCATCAGCTGGAAATGGCTCTAGTGTAAATTAAATTTGCTCACAGCCCTACTGAGGGATTTTTTTTTTTTTTTTTTCAATTTTTTTTTTTTTTTTTTGGTCAAACTGGTTCACAAAGTGAGTGATTAGCAAATTGGTCTGAATAAAAAATATATTTTTAAAATCATCCAATTATCACAAACAACAACTAGACTGGTCATGGAAATTAATAAAAAATAAATAAATATATTTTAATACAGTTATTTTTTCACATTATATTAAAGGGGGCAGAACACACACACAGTTTCACCCAATCCCATGTTAATGTTGAATACCTACTGAGGGACTTTTTTTTCCTTTTCTTTTTTTTTTTTTAACAAAAAATTGGCCAAACTGGTTCACAAAGTGAGTGATTAGCAAATTGGTCTGAATAAAAATTATTTTAAAAAAAACCCCATCCAGTTATCACAAACAACAACTAGGCTGGTCATGGAAATAAATAAAAAATAAATAAATGCATTATTTTTTCAGTTTATATTAAAGGGGGCAAAACACACACAGTTTCACCCAATCTCATGTTACTCTTGAGTACCTATAGAGTAGTATTGGATCCTTCGTATCTCCAAAAAGTCTTAATTTCATCAGATTTATTAAAGAAACATGCAGCTTTACAATTCCCTCCGCAAACGGCTGAGCTCCTGGAAGCACGGGCGGAGCTAAAGAGTAAAACAGAAATTTGATGCAGGTTCACTTACCGCACTTCAGTATCAAATCATGATCAGAATCTTTTATTGCTGGGAACACTCTTTCAGTATCAAACAATGTGCAAATTCAGCATCGAACTGGGCCTTGTTTATAAAGCATTCATCACCGAAATGACAATCACCTGTGAAACTCTGTTGCTGCCTCGGAGCAACTCTTCACATAACTCTAGGTTCTCTGGGAAGCTAGAAATGCTCATACAAGGAGTTCCAACCTTCATAAAGATGTCATGAAGAGCCATGCTCAATTTCGTCAATCTAATAATCATTCCTTTTTTTAATTCGAGGTGAAACACGAGACTAAAATTCTTGACAGGTTCTTTGTGTCTCCTCTACATATGAGCCCAAGTAAAGCATAAAGCTAGTTGATAGTACAAAGTATTTTTGAAACATTTCATTGTTTGAAGTTCTCATTTCTTATTCTCACAGAGCCGGTCCCTCCTCGGACGCTGACAGACTCTACAGGCAAGTAGAGGATTGTGCTCCTTTCCCTTTCTTTATGTCACAAAGAACATATGCTGTTAGTCACATTTCAGTAGCTAATTTATGTAACCCATGTGACTTCAGTGCACTATATTTAGCTCTCTGTCTACCACTATACTCTTATTCTTCACCACATCAGAAGGTTCAGCACACCAGTTTGTGAGGTGACCTACATAACGTGTGGCGTTCCTTGATCCTTCAGCTTGTGTTCAGGTTTAGGGATGGTTTGATGTTCCTGAAGAAGTCCTGCTCTTTGCTTTCATGTCAAACATGATGAGTTCTTACATTTTATAGGATCTTAGAGTGAATTTTAATGTGTGATTGCTAAGGTGTTTTGCTAGGTAGTTAAATATCCCTAACCGAGGAAGCACCATGATTTAAATCAAGTTTGAGTTTGGTGTGCGTGATCTAAATTGTGTATCTTGTTTCTCAGGTGTGGAGTATCAGGAAGTGGAAGTGCACCTGCTGCGTGAGAAGACCGGCTTCGGCTTTAGGATCCTGGGTGGAGACGAGGCGGTGCAGGCTGTGAGTCCGGAGGCCCGTGACAAGGCTCGTATGGGGCAGGATAAACAGATACTGGTCTATATCTGTACAGCTCCACGAGCAGCAGATGGAAACATACCTGAAAAAATTCATTTTCTCCTTCCTTCAGCTACATATACAACATTACAATAGAAAAAAACATGTTTTTTTTGGGCATATACCATGATAATATGATACATGAGTATGTAGGTTGTTATAGTTTAGAAAATTTCGGTAGTAATTATCAAAGCTGGGCTTTATGATAATGAATGACGACAGTTCAAAAGTTTGTGGTTGGTAAGATTTTTTTAAGTTATTGAAATAGGTTTCCTATGATTATCAATGCTTTATTTATTTAATCAAAAACACTGTGAAAACAGTAATACTCTTAAACATTACTGTAATTTAAAACAACTGTTTCTTTTTTTAATGCATTTTATGATGTGATTTATTTCTGTGATGCAAAGCTGAGTTTTCAGCATCATTGCTCCAGTAAATAATTATATTATGCTTATATTGTTTTTGTGAAAACCATACTTTTTCTTGGATTATTTGATAAATATAAGGTTTAAAAGAACAGCTTTTATTTTAGATATATATTTTTGTAACATTATAAATAGCTTTACGGTCACTTTAACCAATTTAATGCCTCCTTTCTGAATAAAATTATTTATAATCATAAAATATAATAATAACAGGAGAAAAAAATCTTACTGACCCCAAAAGTGCAGTCTGTTTTTGCTCATATATCAGACTTATGATGTGCCTAATGACATTATTTTATGAGATAAACTTGTGCATCAGGCTTTTTAATGTATACACATTATATAATATTATATATGACGTATACATATATATATATATATATATATATATATGAATGCATGTGTGTGTGTGTGTGTGTATATATATATATATATATATATATATATATATACATTACTCATATATTTTTATTATAATATAAATTTGTGCAAGCTTTACAGCAGTTTACAGCAAAATTAACTATATTTTGAGATGTTACAATAAAATTCTAATTACTCATATATTTTTATTATAATATTATTTTTTTATTGTAATGCCCAAATAGTTTTGCTTTTATTCATTTTTATTTTCATTTTTTTTATTTGCTTTTTAGTTTTACTTCAATTTAGTGTAGTTTTCATCCCTTTCATTCTATCACAAATTGTTCCATCTGCCACTAATGAGACGCAACACTGTGATTGGTTGTTTTACATGTCAATCAAACAGCAACTTTTTAAATCGCATTGCTGTTGTTCTTGTTGTGTATTTATTCAGTTTATTTTTATTTTTATTTATTTATTTGACAGAATCATATTGACAGTTGCTGGTCTAAGGACGTTAGTTTCCGCCACTGAATAAAAAAAAAAAAAAAAAAAAATACAAAACCAAAAAAAAATTCTCGGAATTGCATGATATAAACTCAATTGTGAGTTAAAAAGTCCAAACTGCGAGATTTAAACTCACAATTCTGATGTTTTTTTCTCAGAATTGTAATAAAAAAACTCTCAGTTGTGAGAAATAAAGTTAGAATTGCAGATAAAAACTTGCAATTCTGACTTTTTTTCTCACAAATGGGAGTTTATATCTCACAGTTCTGACATTTTTCTCAGAATCAGTTGCGAGTTATAAAGTTCAATTTTGAGGAAACAAAAAAGACATTTGTGAGTTAATTATTATTATTATTATTATTATTAATGTGTAATAATTTTAGTACCATTGACATTAATGTTTAAGAATATTTTAATAGCAAAATATATACATTATAAATATAAATATAAAAAATTTGTATTATGGTTAGATCAATAATAAATATTTTTGTTTTTATTACAACAATTAATAATAATATATCTAAATTATAAGTATAACTATTACATATATTTATAATAGTAATATTAAAATATGTATTATAACAACTGAAGTTTATTTTATTACCATTAAGATTACAATTGAGAATATTTATAATAATATAAATAAATTATAAGCATCAAATAAATGTATGATAATAATGTTAATAAAATGTTTACCTTATATTAAAATTAAATATTTATTATTATATAGTAAGGAAGCCTATTTTAGTATCACTGAGATTAATAGTTGAGAATATTTTAATAAAAAAATAACTTTAAAAAAATCACATTTGTGAGTTTATCTCTCAATTCTGACTTTATAACTCGCAGTTACAAGGAAAAAAAAAGTCAGAATTGTGAAATAAAAAGTCGCTATTAATTTTTTTTTCCTTTTGCTTGTATTTTAACACCTAGTTTTATTCTTTTGCACTTTCCACATTTTTATTTGTATTTAGTTAACAAATTGATTTTTTTTTTACTAATTTTCTTCTTCATAATAGTTGTAATTACCAATAACACTAACCGTGTTGCATACTGTACTGTATGGTACTGTATATATCAAATAGACTATCAAAAATAATCTGATACCATAAATATACCATTTACCACCATTGTACATTGTCGTAACGTTGAGCTGCTTCATTTTACACCGATTCTGTGCAGAGTTGTGGCTGTTTAAAGCCATCAAACTCCAAACTGAATTGTCACGGATTTTCTTCCGTTTGAAATGACAGTTTATTTACAGTCATCTCTTTGCTAGTTGTACTTGGTAATCTCTGGTGATTAAATTTAATTTCTTAAATAAATACCAGCAGTTGAGCAACTTTCTGTCAGGCTAGATATGTATAATCCCATCAGCTAGTCAAGAAAATTGCTGTTTGAACATGTGAAACCGGTGACAATATTATTATGAGACTGTACATGTCAGTTCACATTAACATGATGACTGATTTTTCTTCACAGATTGTGATCGGAGCAATCATAGAGAACAGCCCAGCGGAGCGCGACGGCAGACTGCGTCCGGGAGATGAGCTGGTCTCGGTTGACAGGATGCCCGTGGCGGGGAGACCTCACCGCTACGTCATTGACCTCATGCACGCGGCGGCACGAAACGGACAGGTCACCCTGACCGTCAGGAGGAGAGTTCTGCCGCAGCAAGGTGAGCAAACTCTCCTAAAAACCCTCCAGTGATGACAAACCAACTAAAGCGGCAATTTTATCCTCAAATCCAGTCATTAAAAAATTATTTCTTTTGTCTGGATTTACATTATTAAGAAGTAAATGCACAGTAATTGGTGGCAATTATCTCTTGAGTCACATTGCTGTGGTTGTGTTTGCATTGACTGAGATTGTGTTTGCTGCCACCTGCAGGCCAGCCATGTGAGGAAAACGGTGCATCGGCCAATCAAAGCAGTTCTCCGCGGGGTCATGCAGTGTGCCCCGTCAACTTGCCCCCCACCACTGATGTAGTTATCCACCGTAAGGAAAGCGAAGGCTTTGGCTTTGTCATCATCAGCTCCCTCAACCGTCCAGAGACCACTAACACAATAAGTAAGTCCTGCCTTCACAGTGCTGTTTATCTGATGTTCTGGTGAACACCAATGTATTTGTTTGCACATTGTGATGTATTAAAGGGACGTGTTTATTAAGAGAGACTCTTTATTATCTTAAAAGTTCAGTTTGTAGTGCAGATGTGTTGAAAGTATGGGATCAGGCCCGGTATGTGTCCAAGAATAGTCCATACATTTTAAACGAGGAAGCTGATTTATCTCATCCACATTTGGGTAAATTTCACAAAACCTGTGAAAAAAAAAAAAAAAAAAAAAAAAAAAGAAACTGTTTGACTCATATTTCAGCCCAAAATGAAGAAAAAGAAAACAAAAGAAATAGGATATTGATTTTTTTTTTTTTTTTTTTTTTTTTTTTTGTATATAGCAAATTATTAGTTGATTAATAGATTAATAGTTGAGAATATTTTAATAGTAGTATATATACATTATAAATATAAATATTATGCTATATGCATAATATGTATATTATGCTATATATATAAATTTTATGCTAATTCATATAAATTATAAGTATAAATTGAGAATATTTATTATAGTAATTTATATAATTTATAAATATATTATGAATACTATTATTATTATTATTATTATTATTATTATTATTATTATAGTAATGAAGCTTTATTTTAGTACCATTGAGATTAATAGTTGGGAATATTTTAATAGTAATATATAAACATTATAAATATAAATATAAAATAATTGTATTACGGTTATATTAATGATAAATATTTTCGTTTTTATTACAACAATTTGTAGTAATTTATGTAAATTACTGTAAAAAAAAAAAAAAAAAGTTTGACTCATATTTCAGCCCAAAACGAAGAAAAAGAAAACAAAAGAAATTGGATATTGATTTTTTTTTTTTTTTTTTTTTTTTTTGGCATATAGCAAATTATTAGTTGATTAATAGATTAATAGTTGAGAATATTTTAATAGTAATATATATACATTATAAATATAAATATAATTTTATAATAATTCATATAAATTAAAAGTATAAATTGAGAATATTTATTATAGTAATTTATATAATTTATAAACATATTATGATTATTATTATTATTATAGTAATGAAGCTTATTTTAGTACCATTGAGATTAATAGTTGGGAATATTTTAATAGTAATATATAAACATTATAAATATAAATATAAAATAATTCTATTACGGTTATATTAATGATAAATATTTTTTGTTTTTATTACAACAATTTGTAATAATTTATGTAAACTATAAGTATAAATTGAGAATATATAATAATTTATCATTTTAGTACCATTGACATTAATATTTAAGAATATTTTAATAGCAAAATATATACATAAAATATGTACATATATTTATAAATATAAATATAAAATATTTGTATTATGGTTAGATTAATTATAAATATTTTTGTTTTTAATTATTTATAACAATATATCTAAATTATAGGTATAAATATTAAATATATTTATAATAGTAATATTAAAATATGTATTATTACAACTAAAGTACCATTAGGATTACTATTGAAAATATTTATAGTAATGTAAATAAATTATAAACATCAAATAAATGTATGATGACAATGTTAATAAAAATGTTTACCTTATATTAAAATGTAATATTTATTATTATTGTTATATAGTAATGAAGCCTATTTTAGTAACATTGAGATTAATAGTTGAGAATATTTTAATAGTAATATTTATACATTATAAATATAAATATATGATACTGTAATTATGGTTAAATTCATTATAAATAATTTTGTTTTTATTACAACAACAAAATATGTATTATAACAACTAAATTATATTTTAGTACCATTAAGATTACTATTGAGATTATTTATAATAGTAATGTAAAACATCAAATAAATATAAAATACAATACAATAATAATGTTAATAAAATGTTTATCTTTAATATTAAAGTATAAATAACTTGTTGTAAATATTGGGGGTAAATTGCTAAAGTAAAATGTATTACCATAATGAGAATTCAAAAGTAAGACATGCTAAATTGTGATTAAAATATCACAATGTAAAAAAAAAAACAGGCTTAATTTTCTTTATGGAAAATTGTATTTCTATTTTTTTATGTTCTTTTTATATTGGAGGGAAATATGACATGTCTGATTTAATTTTTTTTTTTAAAACTGCATTATGACCAAATGATCTCACATGCAGTTCTCATGATATTTACATTCGTATGTTTTGTAGCTGTGCCACATAAGATTGGCCGCATCATCGAGGGCAGTCCGGCTGATCGCTGTGGGAAGCTGAAAGTTGGTGATCGTATAATGGCTGTCAACTGTCAGTCTATCATCAACATGCCTCACGCTGACATTGTCAAGCTGATCAAAGACGCTGGACTCACTGTCACCTTGCACATCATCCCTGAGGAAGGTATGATCAGAACACGTTACAACAAAGAAAGATTTCTGTCTTGTTCCTTGGTAAACACAATCACTGTGTGCCTTAGACGTAAACGGTGCTCATTCGGCCCCTACATCAGAGAAGCAGAGTCCCATGGTGGCCCAGAAGCACAGCCCTCAGACTCAGTCCAGCCCAGCAGCCCAGCAGAGCCCGACCGTGGCTCATCCCAGCCCACCAGCCCCTCACCCCAGCCCGGCCACCACGCAGCCCAGCCCCCTGTTGATGGAGCCGGGCCCTGGAGCTCCACACAGCAGCCCACCAGTGACTCAAAGCAGTCTGCCTGTGAGTCAGGCCGGCCTGGAGGCCATGCAGTCGGGCTCAGCGGTGACTCAGGCTGCTGCTGCTGCTGTAGATCCAGGCATGGTGGGAGTTCAGCCCACCTCCATTGGATCAGTGCCCGTACCACCACAGCTGTACCTTCATGACACCAGGTACTGTTTCCCGGATATATCATTCTTATGGCTTGAAAATCAATCTATCAATCATCTATCTATCTGTCGCTCTATCGTTCTATCTAGCGTTCTGCGTATTGTTTCATCATTATCTCTATCGTTCTGTCTTTCGTTATATCTTTCATTATATCGTTATGTCGTTCTATCTTTTGTTCTGTTTTATTCTATCTTTAATTCTGTCTATCTATCTGTCTATCTATCTATCTATGTATCTATCTATCTATCTATCTATAATCTATCTATCTGTTGTTCTATCAATCTATCTTCTGTCTATCTATCTATCTATCTATCATTGTATCGTTCTATCGTTCTATCTATTGTTCTGTCTATCGTTCCATCTATCATTCTATCTTTCATTGTATCTATCTATCTGTCTATCTATCTATATATCTGTATATCTATCTATTTATCTATATATCTATCTATCTATCATCTATCTATCTATCTGTTGTTCTATCAATCTATCTTCTATCTATCTCTCTATCTATCTATCTATCTATCGTTGTACCATTCTATCGTTCTATCTATTGTTCTGTCTGTCGTTCCATCTTTCATTCTATCTATCTATCTATCTATCTATCTATCTATCTATCTATCTATCTATTTATCTATCTATCTGTCTATCTATCTATATATCTGTATATCTATCTATCTATCTCTCTATCTATCTATCTATCTATCGTTGTACCATTCTATCGTTCTATCTATTGTTCTGTCTGTCGTTCCATCTATCTATCTATCTATCTATCTATCTATCTATCTATCTATCTATCTATCTATCTATCTATCTATCTATCTATCTATCTATCATCTATCTATCTATCTGTTGTTCTATCAATCTATCTTCTATCTATCTCTCTATCTATCTATCTATCTATCTATCGTTGTACCATTCTATCGTTCTATCTATTGTTCTGTCTGTCGTTCCATCTTTCATTCTATCTATCTCTCTATCTATCTATCTATCTATCGTTGTACCATTCTATCGTTCTATCTATTGTTCTGTCTGTCGTTCCATCTTTTATTCTATCTATCTATCTATCTATCTATCTATCTATCTATCTATCTATCTATCTATCTATCTATCTATCTATCTATCTATCTATCTATCTATCTATCTATCTATCTATCATCTATCTATCCCTCTGTTCTTCTATCAATCTATCTATCTATCTATCTATCTATCTATCTATCTATCTATCTATCTATCTATCTATCATCTATCGTTGTATCCTTGTATCGTTCTATCTATTGTTCTGTCTGTCGTTCCATCTATCTATCTATCTATCTATCTATCTATCTATCATCTATCTATCTATCTGTTGTTCTGTCAATCTATCTTCTCTCTATCTATCTATCTATCGTTGTACCATTCTATCGTTCTATCTATTGTTCTGTCTGTCATTCCATCTTTCATTCTATCTATCTATCTATCTATCTATCTGTCTATCTATCTATCTATCATCTATCTATCCCTCTGTTGTTCTATCAATCTATCATCTATCTATCTATCTATCTATCATCTATCTATCTATCGTTGTATCCTTGTATCGTTCTATCTATTGTTGTCTGTCGTTCCATCTATCTATCTATCTATCTATCTATCATCTATCTATCTATCTGTTGTTCTGTCAATCTATCTTCTATCTATCTATCTGTCTATCTATCTATCGTTGTATCGTTCTGTCTATCGTTCCATCTTTCTATCTATCTACCTATCTATCTATCTATCTATCTATCTATCGTTGTATCGTTGTATCGTTCTATCTATTGTTCTGTCTATCGTTCCATCTTTCATTCTATCTATCTATCTATCTATCTATCTATCTGTCATCTATCTATCTGTTGTTCTGTCAGTCTATCTTCTATCTATCTATGTATCGTTGTATCGTTCTGTCGTTCTATCTATTGTTCTGTCTATCGTTCCATCTTTCTATCTATCTATCGTTCTATCGTTCTATCATTCTGCCTATCATTCTATCTATCGTTCTGTCTATCTATCTACCATTCTATTCTATCATCCTATCGATTGTTCTATTATTCTATCATACATTCTGTCTATTGTTTTGTCATTCTTTCGGTTTTATTTTTCATTACAATTAAGCACATTATATTCATGTTGCATAAAGAAGATTTAGAAAAAGAGATTTAGAAGATTTAGAAAAAAAAATCACCATTAAGCATGTTTTTCCCCAAATAATAATTTCTGTATTTTAACTTCTGAGTTTTTTTCTGTAATTTCTAAATTAATAACTCTAATGACAATTCTCATGTATTACAAAAATAAAATCAGCATGCTGTCATGAGATATATGTACTATACAATTCAAATAATATATATATAATTTTGTTTTTGGCAATGACATTTTTTGAAGAAATTTTGCTTAACTGTTATTAATGTCAATGCAAGTAATTTTAACTGGTACAAAACACATTGTTTCTAAATGGAATATAAAATATAAATTCATAAAGTGTTTTTAATTAACTTAAAATTGTTTTCAATTAAAATACTAACATTTTTTTAATTAATAAATTGAAATAATATTTTTGGGGACAGGCTTGTTCTTGACATGCTTCGGGACCCATCTAAATCCTTTTATTTTTTTCCTGTGTTGTTCCATGTGTCCATGTCTGTTTAAATGCTCTCAGGTACTCTTTGGGCTCAACCAAACTGCCTTGGGCAGTCTCACATCATGCTTCGAGCGTCAGCTGTCTTCTCTCGCACCAGCTTGAGTAACATCACTTAACACTTCATGATAAATTATTTACCTCCTCAATAATACATGCTTCTCCTCTCAGGCAGGGTTTGCACGTTTTTTTTCCCAGGGTTGGCTCAAGACTGCTCTGATTTATGCATCGTCAAAGATGGCCAGTGAGACTTGATAAATATGGCCCATGAGCAAAGCCCTGGTCACATGGTCAGAGAAGGGAAGAAAAGTCACTGCTGGATATTGAGCGTTGTTTTCATTGTACATCGGACGTAATAATATTTAAACCAACACCCACAGAGAGTTTAGGTGGTTTAATTTTGAAATTGGTTGGAAATGTGTACAAGTTATTCAGCCTGTTGAATTGTAAGACAGGAATGCTTAATAAGTTCTTGTTGGTGCCTACAGGTCGGAGGTTAAAGCCAGACAGGATGTTAAACCTGATATCTGTCAAGCTGCTTACACAGACTACAGACAGCCTCCGGTGGACTACAGGCATCCTCCAGTAGCAGACTACAGACAGCCACCCACCATGGAGTACAGACACCCACCTGCTCTCATAGACTACAGACAGCACTCCATCGCCGATTACAGACCACAGGTCAAAATGCACACTTTATTAAACAAAAAAATTACTTGAGATCTACAGTATGATACAATTACAGTACAGCGCAGCTGGAAAATCAATAAAATCACCATTAGAAGTGCCATGTTTTTGTTACACAATGAAATCACCTGCTGTAGCACTTAAAAAATATAGAGCATTTGTATTTGTCCTGTACACTGAATAAAAATAACACATTTAAATGTGGTTTGATCATTTTGAATTACACATAAGACATTTTTTTGGAGATTTTTGGTGTTATTTACAGAGATATAAATTAATATTAAATATTAATATTAAATCTAAATTAAAGAAAAAAGCTAAGTAAGTCAGATGTGGGGGTTGTCTTGAAACGTGGCGTGACACACTTCAATATTTTTATTTATTTTGTTATTTTTTTCTCAGGACTATGACTATTTCACTGTGGAACTGGAGAAGAGTGTGAAAGGATTTGGCTTTAGTATCCGCGGAGGACGGGAATACAAGATGGACCTGTTTGTGCTGAGACTGGCTGAGGACGGACCTGCGATCCGCAACGGCAGAATGAGGGTGAGAAAACTTATCAGACTGTAAGATGCAAAAGGTTTTTGATAATTGCACTTTAACAAACGAGAGTCTCACAGCCAAACTGTTAAAATCTATTTTGAATGTTTCACCTTGTGTAAAAATGCATTTTGTTATGTGAAAGTACATTTGTCTCTCAGCATATGCTGTACAAGCATTCAAAAGTTTGGGATCAGTATCATTTTTTTTTATAGGATGCATTAAATTGATCAAAAGTAAGAGTAAGGACATTTATAGTGTTACAAAAAATCTATTTCAAATAAATGCAGTTCTTTTGATCCTTTCATTATAGAATCCTGTTTTCAGCATCTGTTCTCAGCTACTAGAATGATTTCTGAAGGATCATGTGATGCTCAAAACTGGAGTAATGATGCTGAAAATTCAGCTTTGCATCACAGGAATAAATTACATTTCATAATATATTACAAAAGAAATCAGTTACTTAGAATTATAATAATATTTCACAATATTACTGTTTTTTCTATATTCAAATTAAACGCAGCCATGGTGAACATACCCAAACGTTTGAACAGTAGCATCTTTGCATTTATTCCACAAGTCTCTGAAAAGCTTGACTGTGATTGGTCAGTTATCACACTATAAACACCTTCAAGGTGATACAAGATCATGATGTAAAATATTCCCCTCATATTTTCATCATGTCCACAGGTTGGAGATCAGATTATTGAAATTAACGGTGAGAGTACGAGAGACATGAGTCACGCTCGTGCCATTGAGCTCATCAAGGCTGGCGGTCGCCGAGTACGTCTGCTGTTGAAAAGGGGCACGGGACAGGTGCCGGAATATGGTAGGTGCCACAACACACAAAGCCAAAAAACGCTGTTTTATTTTTTTAAAAGTTCAATCTAAGGGGAACCCCAGGTATTAAGACTTGTATGGCTTAATATAACAAAAATGATGTCTCTTACTGAAATATATAGTAGAAAACCCATAAAAGACTTGCGTTATTTAAAAAATCCACATTGTTTTATACATTTTTTTGGACTATGTGGGGGCGCCATTATTTTGGTGATGTAAGTTGGTTGCACTCGGTGAGCTACTGCCACCACCTGTTGCTATTTTTACCGCAGTACAACTCGGAAAATAAAATACTGATAC
This sequence comes from Labeo rohita, assembly GCF_022985175.1. NCBI lineage: Eukaryota > Metazoa > Chordata > Actinopteri > Cypriniformes > Cyprinidae > Labeo > Labeo rohita. The sequence goes on from NC_066893.1 coordinate 12,818,649, forward strand.
GATGACCACAAAAACTGAAAGAGCTTGCAGGTGGTGATGGATATAGGCTTAAACCAAATGCTGTTCCATCCAACACAAGTGAAATCCACGCTGAGAAATTCCTTCAGTGGCTGCAGCGTCATGACAAGCGGCATCTTTACATCCTGCCAGGATGGCATCTAGCGTTTCTCGTCTCTGCCGTTTGTAAGCTCTTTCAGTAGCTGTGGTTGACTGAAGGCCTCAAAGGTGTCAGGGTGTCAAGTGAAGAGAAAAAAATTTTATTCGCCCACAGGCATCTTCCCATTCTTTTCTCCTCTTCTTATCGCTAGGAAAAGCAGTGAAGACTTGCATCGTTTCTCGTTGCCCTTTGACTGAAAATTACAACCAAAAGCCACACAATGTGGCATCATATCAGTATTTTTTTTTTAGTTGTGTTGTGGTAAAAATAGCAACAAGCTGGGTCAGTAGCTCACTGAGTGCAACCATTTCATGTCATCGAAATAATGACGCCCCCCATAGTCCCAAAAATGTAGCATTACCAACTTTTCAGACGAACATAGAATTGATAATCATGTTTTAAAACTAAAAACCTGCTGATTTTGGTTGAAGTAATGGAGTGAATGCTCATAAATGTGCTTACTGGAGAGCACATAGAAACAATAGTTCAGTAACAGTGGTCTTGATGGTTTGTTTGAGCTGAAATCTGTCTGTTAAAAGCTTAAAAGCCTTTGATGACTCACTATATCATTTAAACCTTTCAGTGAACTCTCGTTTAGTGACAAAACGTGTAGTAGTCTGTAACTAGTGTTCTCTTAACTCCTCTCCTCTATCAGCTGCTCTGTTTTTCTAACTCTGATCTGCGATGCAATAGTTCAGTCTTTTACTTCCTGTCCTGTAGGAATGGTACCTACCAACCTTACCATGTGCATGAAAAGCGACACTCTAGCCTCACCCTATTTCTTCATAATGGGACACTCTAAAGACACGGTTCGTGGCATCCTGCACGTCTTTCTGCTTCTTTCTTTTGTGTCTGTAGATTTTCTCTCTTGCTTTTGTTTCGTTTTGCATTGGCACGCTAGAATACGTCGCATGTCTCAGTAGCTTTTAACTGATTGGTTGCAAAAAAGTGTGCTTGTGTGTAGTTTTGTGTCACTGTGTGCATGTGTGCTTGACAGTGTTGGGAAGCTACACTGAAACTGATGGAAGCAGTAAAGTGTAAAAATATGCTCAAAATATGGGGGCGGAAATTAGCAAAGGGTCAATATTTTTTTTAAAAAATATATATTCAGATTTTTTTGTGGTGACAATGACTGTATGGTTTTGAGATCCATCTTTTCACACTGAGGACAACTGAGGGACTCACTATTACAGAAGATTTAAATGCTTACTGATGCTCCAGAGGGAAACACAATGCTTCAAGAGCCGGGGGGTGAAAACTTTTGAACAAAATGAAGATGTGTACATTTTTCTTATTTTGCCTAAATATCTTTTTTTTTTTCATTTAGTATTGCCCTTCAGAAGCTACAGAAGATACTTACATGTTTCCCAGAAGACAAAAGAAGTTCAATTTACCCTGATCTTCAAATTCCAAAAGTTTTCACCCCCTGGCTCTTAATGCATTGTGTTTCCTTCTGAAGCGTCAGTGTTTGAACCTTCTGTAATAGTTGCATATGAGTCTCTCAGTTGTCCTCAGTGTCAAAAGATGGATTTCGAAATCACACAGTCATTGTTGGAAAGGGTTCAAATACACAAAAATGCTGAATAATATAAGAATTTGTGGGACCTGAAGGATTTTTCTGAAGAATAGCAGGCACTTTAACTGTTAATGACAAACAAGAGGCTCATGAACAACTATCACCAAAAAAAAAAAAAAAAAAACAGCTGTGGATCATTTAGATAACAACACAGTATTAAGAATCAAGCGTATGTAAATTTTTGAAAGAGGTAATTTGTATAAATTCATCTATTTCTCTTGTGGACTGTATGTGAATGTCTTTTATGTGAAATATCTTATTCATGTCAGTACTAAATAAAAAAATAATATGCATTTTGTACAATCCCTCTTATTTTGGTAAAATAATTAACATTTTGTAGATTCTGCAAGGTGTATGTAAACTTTTGACCTCAACTGTATGCAAACCATCTAATAAACCAATTCACTAGAACGAATTCACAGGCTTCGCAAAATTACAGATGAGGAAAAGTATAATTACGTTATCATTTACCCTAAAAAGTTGTTACTGAAAATGCTACTAAAAAGTTCATTGCTTCCCAACACTGTTTGACTTGTGTTGTGTCCACTGGCAGTAACCTTGCTGTGCAGTCAGGTGTAACGGGTGATTCACAGGTTCTTTGTGTTTCCTGGTAGACAGTGCCGCCTCCCGGAGTGCTGTCTCTCCAGCCGCCCCTGCCTTGTCGGAAGTAGTCTCACCCCGCTAGCGTGACACTCGCCCTTCGCCGTCACCCGTCATTTCATCCAGCCTCAAACCCTGGACTTTCAGTGGCATTCTGTGACAGTCTGGACCAATCACAGCACCCCTCATGGTCAGTTTTGTGGGGCTTCGCCCGCAGAACAAAGGGTGGCAGGTCCACCTGTAAGAGCTGTGCTTTGAACAGCCTAAGAAACGGAGGAGATGGATCATAAAAGTCGAAAATATTAAGAACAGATGGAGACACATCAACCTCAAATGGATTGTCGCATCCAACTTGCTTTTCATATAGTGTCTGATCCAAGTTTGTTTTTCGTTTTTCCGGACAATCCAGATGAACGGCAGCCAAAGACGTGTGGCTCACCCTCTCGCTGTTTAATTCTGGATCCAGAGCGGAAACTTCTCGCAGAGGAACGAGCCGAACTTTCAACGCCTCGTTCTTCCGTCCGGTGGACCCGAGCTCTCTTTATTTGTTTATCATGTAGAGGTTGTTTATTTTTTGTATAATTTCAAGATGTTCATACCAAGCCCCTAGCGATACCAGGGGTCAAATATCGCAAATATATGTGTAGCATGAAAAGAGATTTCCGAAGAAACACACAAACTTCTGAGTTGAGAACTTCAACGTTTCAGTATTGCGTTTCGTTATATGTCTGATGGAAAAAAAGTCACCATAGACATTGTGAAACACTGACAGTTAATACAAAGGGAGACCGCCATGATGGAGATATAAGGGTAAGTATCACGCCGAATCATTCGGCCTGAATTATGGGAGGTAAATGCATATCAATCGCCAAATCTGCCGCATGGACGTATCCCTTTAGATCCCAAGACGATATGTTATATTAGTATGGTTTAGTCGATGAATTCCACACCCAGCCAAACGATTGCTTACATCGCGAACAACCGACGAAGGACCGCGGATGTTTTCAAAGCCTCAGTGTGTCAATCCGGCCTCACTGGCCCTGTACTGTGCGCCACCACTGTGGATATGGGGTGCCATCTTACACCTCACAAGCTTCATTCCCATGTCTCTGATGGCTCCGGAGTTCATGGAAACTAATTAGCAGAGCTAATTAAAAAAGATGGTTTTTCAGGACAGTTTGGTCTGAGACCAGGAGACATGTAGTCTTTCACTGTGTCTTAACCAAGTGTGACATGACAAATAATTTCCCTATTTGCTCCAAATGTGAAAACGTTGCACGATGCAACAAAATCACATCAAGTCAGAACTTATTTGATATGTAGTACACAGCAATTTGGATTTTGGACCAATAAGATACATACAGATAAATTTGGGATTTGGGCCAATATGCTAACTATTGATACATTTGTATTCGGACCACTGAGATGACAATAGGTGGGGCTACATACAGATAAATTTGTTTTTTGACCAGTGAGATGACAATGGCACGGCTACGTATAGATACATTTGTATTTGAACCAATGAGATGACAATGGGCAGGGCTACATACTAATAAATTTGGGATTTGGACCAATATTAAGAGAATGGACGGGGCTACATACAGATGAATTTGGAATTTGTACCAGTATGATGGCAATGGGTGGGGCTACATACAGATAAATTTGTGATTTGGTCCAATAAGATAACAATGGGAAGGGCTACACAAAAATAAACTTAAGATTTGGACGAATATGATAACTATAGGCTGGACTATGTAGAGATTCATTTGGATTTGGACCAATAAGATGACAATTGGTGGGCTACATGCAGATAAATTTGTTTTTAGACCAATGAAATGACAATGGGTGGGGCAACTTGTGGATAAATTTGGACCATAGATTAATTTTAGATTTGGACCAGTATGATGACAATGGGCGGGGCTACATACAGATGAATTTGGTATTTGGACCAATACGAAGAGAATGGGCGGGGCTACATACTGATAAATTTGGGATTTGGTCCAATAAGATAACAATGGAAAGGGCTACACAAAAATAAAATTGGGATTTGGACCAATATGATGACTATGGGCTTGACTACGTAGAGATTAATGTAAATATTAATTTGGATTTGGACCAATAATATGACAATGGGCAGACTACTTAGAGATACATTTATTTTTGGACCAATGAAATGACAGTGGGTGGGGCTACTTACGGATTAATTTGGACCATAGATTTATTTTTAGATTCGGACCAGTATGATGATAATGGGCGGGGCTACATACAGATAAATTTTAATTTGGACCAATATGAAGAAAATGGGTGGGGCTACATACAGATAAATGTGGGGTTAGGGCCAATAAGAGATTTGGACCAATATGATGACAGTGGGTGGGGCTAAATACAGATAAATTTGGAATTTGGTGTAGGCACTGTTAGCCTTGTGGGCAGCATGTTGCATACAGCGCCGTTGCGCTACGGGTGTCCCGAGTTCGAATCCCGGCTTGTGGACCTTTCCCGATCCTATCCCTCTTGCTTTCTTCCACTTCACTTCCTGTCAACTCTATACCTATTCCTATCACAGTAAAGGCAAAAAATGACAAAAACAAATCCTTTAAAAAAAATGTGGGATTTGGACCAATACGATGATAATACGTGGGGATAAATACAATTATAGGTAATTATAGGTGGATCTACCTAGAAAATTGACCAAATTTCTTGCCGCTTGTTACAATTGTGGCTAGATGTGCATGATATTTTGGTATACCGGCTATCGGCCGATATCGCTATTGGTCTATATTGGATATTTAATTGTGCATATTAATTGTGATATTAAAAATGCTAAATTCGCCGGTTTTTATGTTTAGATTTAATTTGCCGCCATTGAACACTCACTTAAAGTTAATTTTTAAAAATTAAAATTTAATAACACTGTTAAATGTATTCTTCAGCAAGTCTCACAATGAATGTTCATTTTTCATACTGCATATTATAATGTTGTGATGCCCAAATTCACTTGTAGCATTTTAAATCATGACTGTTTAGTGTTCTATTTTTTATTTATCGGCTTATCGGTATTGGCCAGAACTTTATTTTTTGCTTTATCACTTGATGTTTTATCATGTCACGCTTGGTTAAGACACGGTTAAGGTTCAGGTGGGAGAAAACATGAGAAAAAAAAGGATGTTTTTAAATGATGGGGGCATGATCAGGGTCTCTCTAGCATGAATGGGTGGGACCCAGTTGTATGGGGCAGAGTGCCTTACTGGCAGGACAAAGAGCAGTATGAAATATGCATTTTACATAAAAAATAGAAATATCTTAAGAGCTGAGCTTTTGTTTTCACCTTTGATTTAACGGTGACAAACTTTGCCAATTTTTTTCTGATGTCGTGAAAATGTTTTGTTAGTAAAATCAATGTATAAAGATCAAAACTTCTGATCTGGCACATGTGGACAGCGGTAGGAGAAGATTTTGTGTTTGTTACGGCAAACAACCTCTGTCATTCTGACCTTTTCATTAGATGGAGAAGACAGTGTTAATGGATTTTATATGGTGATAGTGATCAACAGAAACATTTACAGTGATTAAATCTCACAGTGTGGAGCGAGGGTTTGATGCCATGCAGTGTTTTGCCTCTTTTTGTATTCATTTAATTGTGAAATTGTCTTATGCTGCTCTGCACCTGTCATTCTGATCACAGGCTGATAACTGTGCCAATTCAATTGTTCTGGAGGTATGTGGAATGTAATTCCAGATTTTCAAGCGGTTTTGTGAACCACAGAATATCCTAAAACTGCGTCGGGAGCTGCAGTAAAAAAATTGCATATCAATACAAGCTTATCACATTCCTACTTCATAACACTGCAAAAAAAAAAAAAAAAAAAAAAATCTCAGATTTTTTTTTTTTTTTACCTTTACATTTTTTTTTGCATAAACATCACTAAATTTGGGATGATTATGCTTTAATTAAGAAAAAACTGTTTGCTAATGCACTGTAAGAAATATTCTTTTAAAAAAATGTTTCAACTTAATATCATTTGTTACCCCGCTGACTTAAAATTTTTAGTTTAATCAACTTGAAATTTTAAGTTACTTAATATGGAACTGGAATATTTTAGTTGACTGAACTAAAAATTTTAAGGCAGCTTAACATTATTTTAAGTTGAAACAACTATTTTTTTTACAGTGTGGTGTGAAAAAAGGGTGTTTAGATTTTTTGCTAGAAAATGAAAAATAAAGATTCCTTAATTTTTTTTTTTTTTTTTTTTTTTTGCAGTTGAAACAAGATGTGTATATTAGTAATCTGTGCCACAATAAAACACTCCCTGTTCATATCTCCTTAATGGTTTTGTAGCTAGCACACAATATTCGTAGTCTCCATTGATCGCCATCATTGGGTGCAGTGTGCTAGATTAAACTGCTGTTTACATGGAGAGACAGACAGCGAGAAACGGTGAAGGAAAATGTGGATGCATTTATTGCACAGCTCATAGCTTTTACTGTTTGAAGCTGTATCCTGCCTGCTGTGAAAATAAGACAAAGAAAAAAAAAACATTTTATATTATTGAGGAAAATATTGAATCTGTTAAAGATGGCACGTGCCGGGGCCCATTCAGATCAATATTACTGTCTAGTGTTAGATGTGTATTTACCTTGTACAGCTGTACTCCTATAAATATGGTTTAATGTATTATTGATAGTTTCAAAGACTAAGTGATCAAATATTTTTATGAAATGCAACAGTACGGATATAATAAATTTTGCTAAAATCTTGTTTACCTGTATGATATTCTGATATACTGTTAAATAAACTCTTGACAAGGTCTAAAGTTCGTTTTATATCTCTCATTATACTCACGTCTGGTGCTCAGAGTGTGAGCATTTATTTATTGTGATAGATAGAAAGAACGATAGAACGAATGACAGAACAAATAATAGAACGATAGATGGAATGACAGAACGACAGATCGATAGGTAGATAGAACGAATGACAGAACATGATAGATAGAAAGAAAGAACGATAGAACAAATGTTAGAATGATAGATAGATAGATAGATATAGATAGAACGAACGACAGAACAAACAATAGAATAATAGAACGATCGACAGATAGATAGACAGAACAATAGATAGAATAATAGAATGTTAGAGTAATAGAACGATAGATAGATAGATAGATAGATAGATAGATAGATAGATAGATAGATAGAAAGAACGATAGAATGAATGACAGAACAAGGTATAGAACGATAGTTAGATGATGGATAAATGGATGGATAGATAGATAGATAGATAGATAGAAAGAATGATAGAATGAATGACAGAACAACAGAATAATAGAAAGATAGATAGAAAGAACGATAGAACAAATGATAGAACGATAGATAGATATAGTTAGAAAGAACGATAGAACGAATGATAGATAGAACGATAGATATATAGATAGATAGTAGAATAGAATAATAGATAAAATAATAGAATGAACAATAGATAGACAGAATGATAGAAAGAACGATAGAATAGAACAATAGATAGAATGTTAGAATGAATGACAGAACAAACGATAGAATGATAAAAAGATAGTATAATAGAATGAAGACAGAACAAACAATAGAATAATAGATAGAATGTTAGAATAATAGATAGACATAGATAGATAAATGGATAGATAGATAGATAGATAGATAGATAGATAGATAGATAGATAGATAGAATGACAACAAACAATAGAACAACAGATAGGATGTTAGAATAATAGATAGATAGATAGAATGATAGAATGAATGACAGAACAACAGAATAATAGAACGATAGATAGAAAGAACGATAGATATATAGATAGATAGATAGTAGAATAGAATAATAGATAAAATAATAGAATGAACAATAGATAGACAGAATGACAGAATGATAGAATAATACAACAATAGATAGAATGTTAGAATGAATGACAGAACAAACGATAGAATGATAGAAAGATAGTATAATAGAATGAATGACAGAACAAACAATAGATAGAATAATAGATAGAATGTTAGAATAATAGATAGATAGATAGATAGATGATAGATAGATAGATAGAACAATAGTATAATAGAATAAATAAAATGATAGATAGATAGATAGATAGATATAGATAGAACGAACGACAGAACAAACAATAGAATAATAGAACGATAGGCAGATAGTTAGACAGAACAATAAATAGATAGTAGATAGATGATAATAGAATGTTAGAGTAATAGAACGATAGATAGAAAGAACGATAGAACGAATGACAGAACAAGGGATAGAACGATAGATGATGGATAAATGGATAGATAGATAAAATGACAAACAGAACAACAGATAGGATGTTAGAATAATAGATAGATAGAAAGAATGATAGAACAAATGATAGAATGAATGACAGAACAACAGAATAATAGAACGATAGATAGATAGATATAGTTAGAAAAAACGATAGAACAAATGATAGAACGATAGATGGATAGATAGAGAGATAGATAGATAGAATGACAACAAACAATAGAACAACAGATAGAATGTTAGATAGATAGATAGATAGATAGAAAGAATGATTGAATGACAGAACAACAGAATAATAGAACGATAGATAGATAGTAGAATAGAATAATAGATAAAATAATAGAATGAACAATAGACAGAATGATAGAAAGATAGAAAGAACGATAGAATAATAGAACAACAGAAAGAATGATAGAATGAATGACAGAACAAACAATAGAATAATAGATAGAATAATAGATAGTTTCTTCATGTCATGTTGATGCAAGTTGTCACACAAAACAGGTATACAGTTGTTTAGCACATTTTTAATCGTTTATTTCTTTTATTTGAAGCTGAGACTTGTATGTATGTAACACTATGAATATTTTACTGAAGTAAAACGTGACAACTAGCCCCGGTCTCCTCTCCGTGTTGTCTTCCACACCACACGATGGCGTATTATGTTACAGTCAATATGTGAAAAACATTCAATGAAGAGGTTACAAACAATATTCTTTATGGAATATTCGATTCAAACGAACCCTAAACTACATAATAATGTCTGAAAAGCACAGAAACCTTCCTCCGTGGATGGTGAAATCTAACGTTCAAAGCAGTAAACACAAAGAAGCGGTGAAGAAGAAAACGCGTTGTGAAAACACAAAATGGACATCGAAAAAGCGGCTCGAAAGGTAGAAACTGCTTTAGAAACTATCGTTAATAACGTTAACGGATGTTTTTATGAGAAAAAATGTTTAAGCCGAACAATGTTGTTTTCAGTGTCGTCACGTATTGGATGAACGAGCGGGAGCTCGTGGAAACAGTACTCAGCTTTTTGAAGGATGATGAGGTAAACTGATTTCCATTTTCATAAATCACTTGTCATCTTTTAAAACTGTTATTTACGCCGTATGATACAGACTTATTATTTTTTCTCTCATGAATCGTAGCAATGTGCTAAAGATGCAACGCAAGCCCCAGAGGAGGTAAGGATAATTCCGGAGACAGATGAAGAAGACATGTCCGACTTAGATGTGCAAGACAGGACATATGTTTCAAACATTGCACAGCTAGAGACTGTGCCATATGGAAACTGCATGGAAGAAGGTACCAGCACAAAACCAGACTGCCATCTGAAACCACCTTCTGGCGGTTCAGGAGCTTCTGAGAAGCTTGGTGTGGATGATGAGGCTCTCAAGCTTGTTCGAGAGATTTTTTTCTCATAATTTCAGTTTTACAGTGCTCAGAATTTAGTTTTAGTTTTAGTCACCCTCATGTTGTTGCAAACGTTCCTATTTATTTTTTCTTCTGTGGAGCACAAAAGGAGATGTTTTGAAGAATGTCCCGATCGCTCTTTTCCATGCAGTTACAGCGAATGCCAGGAAACTGCAGTTTCAACCTTCAAAACAGACTAAAAAGTGCCTTTAATCCTTTTTAAAGCTTGAATTGTAATGAACTAGAAACTGTTATTGTCTGGAAAATGAATTTTATTAAAAATTTCTCTTTTGTGCTCCTCAGAACAAAAAGGTAATTTAGGTTTGGAACGACATGAGGGTAAGTAAATTGCTTTTGGTGAATTATCTTTTTTGTTTTCATTTCTTCAGGGAATGAAAATCTAGTTAATCTGGTTGATGCCTGAATAAAGGTGATTTCTGATTTGTTTTCTAAACCAGCTGCTCTAATTGTCATTCGCACACTTGCACTTTCTTAAGTCCTTTGAGTGAAGAAACGCCAACAAAGAACAAATTAGAATGTTCAGTGACATGTACGAACAAATTGTATATTTATTCATTTTAATAATAAAAAAAAAACACCGCAGGTTTTAAGTGATTGGTACTTCAAGAGCCGTCCAATGTAAGAGTTTAGAGTAAGGACAAATTGTCAGAGGTCCAGGAGACAAGGACAGACATGTGGTGATGCTTAAAAACAGATCATGGGTGTGCAGGTGCATAAGAAACTCTTTATTTGAACTCTCAAGAGACAAACACAATAACAGGCGAATAAAACATCCCGAACCTGGAAAGCATCATGTTCATAAAATTCATAAATTAACCAAAATACATCAACAGGATGTGACTTTTAAAAAGGAACTATTAGAGGGACCTTAATTTATCTTAATGGCTTTGGCACAAGAAAATATGCATCAGCAATGTGATTTGTAATCATGCAAAAATAATGGGAAATGACTTCCATCAAAGAATATTCAATATGCTTTAAATGAATTATTCCACACTACTTCCATTTAGCCATTCAACCAATACAATCGAGACTGCATTTTAATAAACCCTCAAGTGTCATTTATTAATATTATCAAAATTGCTAAACAATCAATAGAACAGTCCTTCCTGAGGTGGAGATCTCAGATCTGGATGGGGACAATCGCAAAACATCCCAACCAGATCCTAATACTGTCGTGATGGGTCGTGTCTAAAAGCCTCCTGGTGCTGCTTTATCTTTTAAGTTAAATTGTCTGATATTCAGATTTAGAGCTGCGCTTTTTAAAAAGGGAGTATTCCCTCCAAAGTTATCATTAAAATACCTGTGTTTAGAAAAATAAAAGATGTCTTTATGAGTGTAATAATAATAACTGACAGGCTTTAATGTGAGAATCTTTTTCTAGAACAACTGCAAATTTTTAAAAGCTGTCCTTTCATTTAAAAGAATAACTCACCCAAAAATGAAAATTCTGTCATTAATTTCTCACCCTCATGTTGTTTCTAACTCATAAGACCTTTGTTCATCTTCAGAACTAAAGCTGTCAAAAGGTACTGGGTTCGCAAAGAAAACAAAAATAATGACTTTATTCAATTTCTTCTCTTCCGTGTCTTCGAAGCGCACATGGAATATTTTAATGATGTCCTTACTACCTTTCTGGGTCTTGAACGTGTCAGTTGTGTTGCTGTTTATGCAGGGTCAGAAAGCTCTTGGATTTCATCAGGAATATCGTAATAGGTCTTAGGTCACGATGGTGACTAATCAATGACAGAATTTGTATTTTTGGGTGAACTGTCCCTTTAAATTCACTTAAATCATTTTTGCACCAAACAAGATTTTCTGGGAATGTTCCAGTCTACTTATTTATGAATTTAAGCTTGTTTAACAGTTGTGTCAGTGCTTTACAGTACCACAAATGACAACCAACATCAATATCATGTATTAACAGAATCCTGAAACTTACAGTTGTGATTCGGATTGAAATGTGACTGAAATGAGCTTTAAATGTTGTAAGGAGAAGAGCCCAGTTAGTGTTCAGCGTTCTCGGAAAGAAGAGGCGTCAAGCTGTTCATGTGGCCGTCAAAAACACTCATCTAAAGACAAAAATGCCAGTGCTTAGTTCCATAACAGTTCCAAAATGAAGCACAAAAACCAGCAGCTACTACTTACACTCTTCGGCTTATAAACGCCCAGTTTAAAACGACAGCACACCACGTCTACGCAGAAGCCAACCAGACTGTGTAACATGCCTGCAGAAGCGAATCACAATCATTGAATCATTTCAAAAAATTATGTTTTTTTTGGTTAGCAAATATTCTGTCCATTTACCTGTTGTAGAGAAAATGCCTCCTATGATGCCACAGAGCCGCACGAGGAACTGCCACAAGGGCATGTGCTGCTCAGTCACCTTCACCATCAGAGAGCTGATGTCATACTTCATAAAGATCCCAGAAACCCCATGACTCCCCGCTGCGTGGTTTATCACTCGCTCCTAAAGGAGCCAGAGTCCAAATGCGCCATCAGTGATCATATTTAGGCAGTCATGCATACAGAATGTACTTTACACAAGATAAAACAGAACTTTGTAAAATGTAGCAAATGGTGGTAGTTTTAAATATAACTTTAATTTAAACAACAGATGGTTATGAATATATATTTAAAGCTGTCTGTACCCGCTCAGTGACTGAATATTGGTGTGTGTCCGCTGACACCTTGTACGTCTGCAGTTTTGTGGGCACAACGGTGATAAAGTACTGGAACATTTGATTGTCTAGCAAAAACAAAAAGTCAGGCTCATCAGAAATGGACCGTTTTGCTACTTGAGAGGGAAAAATGATATTGAATTCGAAAAATGCCAAAATGGACCAATAATTTACAAAAATAATTGAACTGATTTTTATGTATTTAAGTTTTATGTATTATTTATATATTTGTACATTTTAATTGTATTACTAGCATGAATATATATTTATGCTGATAATATAATTTTTAATATAAATAACTTAATCAGTAAAATGCTTTCTGATCTAATGATAGAATTTAATACAATTGTATTTATATAGCAAAATTTTTATATTATTTATAAATTTTTATGTATGAATTGTATTATCAGTATAAATATATATTTATGCTGATAATCTGTAATTTTAAAAAAAAATACTATATAAAATTAGAGAAATCCAAAAATGCTCTCAAACTTCTGGATCTTAGTATATTAATGTGCATTCTGATAAGAAAATCTGAAAGAAGTTTGAATTAAAAAATGTTAAAGCACACACACTTAAATATCTATAAACGTTTTGATTTCTTACGATCTGCAGACACTTTTTCTGTGCCATCCAATGGATTTAATATGCCAGGGATTTCCTCTCCAAAAGACAGATGGTCTATCCGATGGGAGAAGTTGTATGCTGAAACACAAAACTTGTTAGCAAACTGACCTGTTAGACATAAAATTTAAGGCACCATTTGCTTTTTTAAGTGGAACAGATGTTGCCTTCTGGTCTGGTTTCAAAAGGACTAGATACGTTTTGCATAGAATTAGTCATTCAGATAATATCTAAAGAATCAGCTGCTATGCTAGGTGTGAGAAGCTCTTCAGCTTACTCTCATGGCTGACCAGGGCTGCTAGATGAGCATGACCTCGAGGGTGTGGGATGGCCCTGAAATGAACATGAAATAAGAAAATATATAAAGATGATATAAAGTCAATCAGAAATCAAACAGACTTCCCAAGTGACACATTTGAGTTCGAAAAGTAGTTCTGCAGTACTTAAAAGTATTTAATTACTCACCCTCATGTCGTTCCAAACGTGTAAGACCTTAGTTCGTCTTCAGAACACAAATTAAGATATTTTTGATGAAATCCGAGAGCTTTCTGACCCTGCATAGACAGCAACGCAACTGACACGTTCAAGGCCCAAAACGGTAGTAAGGACATTGTTAAAATAGTCCATGTGACGTCAGTGGTTCAAATGTAATTTTATAAAGCAACGAGAATCTTTTTTGTGCACAAAGTTAACAAAAACATTTTATTAACGATTTTATTCAACAATTTCTTTTCTTCTGTGTCAGCCTTCAACGTACGTTCATGACAGTAGCACGATGATGGCACATGGACTATTTTAACCATGTCCTTACTACCTCTCTGGGTCTCAGAAAGCTCTTGGATTTCATCAAAACTATCTTAATTTGTGTTCTGAAGATCGACGAAGGTCTTACAGGTTTGAAACAACATGAGTAATTAATGACAGAATATTCATTTTTGGGTGAACTCTCTCTTTAAAAACAACTTTCAATGGAGATAAGATGCAAAAACAAGATGAAAGGAGACATACTTGCCAACAGTGATGTGGAAATTTCCTGCTACTTTATTAACATAAAGATGTCCGTGTATCCGGCAGGCGTTTAGAGGCTGAGTGGGATCATCTTCCCTACAGAGTGAATAGAAAACAACAAACTCCATTAGAAATGACTGTCATATTTGCATGATTCTTGTTTGATATGTGGTGTAAAGGTTCCCATACAGGTGTCATGTGTTCTGACCTGGGTGGGAGTGCAGTGGGGGCACCTTTCATGACATTCTTAAACAAAACATCCTGGAGTGAATGTTCCTCACGCAGACGGTTCTGAATGAGCAAAAGTGTTCTGAGAGACACAATTTGACAGTTAGGATTTTTCTTTTAATAACCACATCTTTATATATTATCGCTATTTAAATATTATTAAAAATGATAATTATATTCATTTAATTTCATTTTCATACACATATACATACATATACATACATATATATATATATATATATATATATATATATATATATATATATATATATATATATACATATATACATATGTATATATATATATATATATATGTATACATATGTATACATATGTATATATGTATACATATGTATATATATGTGTATATATATATATATATATATATATATAGACACACATGAAAATGAAATGAAATGAATGTAATTTACCTGTGCCAGAGCCTCTGCTGAGGAGAAAGGTCAAAAATAACCTGAAAAAGATTTGTAAAATATGTTATGGCACCACTTTAACAAGGTTCTAGCAAATAAGTAACATTCAGCTACTCACTGGTTCATACTGCAGGCCGTCAGATGCCACCATTGTCTCAGCTAGATCCAACACATCTGCTCCAACAACTGAAAAAAAAATTAAATCCACAAGATTAATGACAATTTATGACAAGTCACACAACATAGTATTAATTAAGATTAAGACTTACATTGGCACCTCATGGCAACTGTGATATCAATATTAATTCGTAGTTTGCTGCCAGATAAAGAAATAATAACAAAATGTTAGTTTTTAATTGCACAAAAAAACATATTGCGCTACCAGTCAAAAGTTTTTGAACAGTAAGATTTTTACGGTTTGTAAAAGAAGTTTCTTCTGCTCACCAAGCCTGCATTTATTTGATAGAAAGTACAGCAAAAACAGTAAAAATTTGGACTATTCAACTACTACTTTTTTTATTTCTAAATATTTTAAAATCTAATTTATTCCTGTGATTTCAAAGCTGAAATTTTAGCTTCATTACTGCAGTCACATGATCCTTCAGAAATCATTCAAATATTCTGATTTGTTGCTCAAAAAAATATTATTAATCTTATGTTGAAACAGCGGAGTTGAATTTTTTCAGGTTTCTTTGATAAATAGAAAGTTCAGAAGAACAGCATTTATCTAAAATAGAAATCTTTTGTAACATTATGAATTACTTTATCATCACTTTTGATCAATTTTAAGCATCCTTTCTAAATAAAAGTATTAATTTCTATAATTTCTTTCCAAAAAAAAAAAAAACTCCAAGCTTTTAAACGGTATAGTGTATGTTACAAAACCTTTTTATTTCAGATAAATGCTGATCTTTGGATCTTTCTATTCATCAAAGAATCCTGAAAAAATACTCAACAGTTTTTAATATTGTTAACAATATTAATAAAAAATGTTTCTCGAACAGCAAATCAGTATATTAGAATGATTTCTGAATGTGACACTGAAGACTGGAGTAATGATGCTGAAAATGTAGCTTTGATCACATTTTAAAAATATATAATTAAATAGAAAACTGTTATTTTAAATAGGCCAAGTAATAAAATTTAAAAATTTTGCAGTTTTTGCTGTACTTTGGATCAAATAAATGCAGACTTGGTGAGCAGAAGAGACTACTTAAAAATGATTAAAAATCTTACTGTTCAAACATTTGACTGGTAGTGTATATATAATAACTAAACAATTCACTGTTACATTATGAGAGTTCACCTAGTAAAATCCTTATCCACTTTATACTCGTAATTCATCCATGTGTCTCGATATACAAAGAACTCAAAGAAGGCCAAGAGTGCCATGGCTGTGAAGGCCAACACAGACACTGAGGAAGAAAAAAACAACACAATATAATTTGATTTATGTTTTTTCAATTCAATATCACAGCTGTAATATTTCATTAGAGTCAGAAGGAAAATGTGAAGTATTATCTATAAATATATATATGTGTGTGTGTGTGTGTGTGTGTGTGTGTGTGTAAGAGTTATTTGTATGGTGTTATTTTAGTATCACTAAGATATTGTTATTTATTAATGCTTTTATATTTTATTATAAATATATATTTTCCACTATGTATATCTATATAGTATTTATGTATTTATTTACCTCAGTTTTGTGAAATATGTGACCCTGGACCTCAAAACCAGTCATAAGTAGCATGGGTATATATGCAACAATAGGCAGTAATACATTGTATGGGTCAAAATGATTTCTTTTATACCAAAAATCATTAGGATATTAAGTAAAGATCATGTTCCACAGAGATATTTTGTAAATTTACTACCGTAAATATAATAGTATTAGTAATATGCATTGCTAAAAACTTAATTTGGACAACTTCTAAGATTTTCTTAATATTTAGATGTTTCTGCACCCTCAGATTGCAACATTTTCAAATAGTTGTATCTCAGCCAAATATTGTCCTAACAAACCATACACCAATGGAAAGGTATTTATCCAGCTTTCAGATGATGTATAAATCTCAATCTTTTAAAAATTGACCCTTATGCTTGGTTTTGTGGTCCAGGATCACATATGGCAAATGAAATCTCACCAGTTCCTCCACTGGCTGTTGTCTCCACATAACTCTCAGGAACCTTGGGAAAAGCATCCAACTCCTTCACAAAGTTCAAAGCTTTCTTTTTGTTCAGCCTCCTCATCGTCACAGCAGCTGGCTGTTTTCTTCCTCATGAATTTAGGCAGCGATTCTTCATTTATGTCAGTTGGTAGGCCTACATCAAGGTGAGTTGCACAGGAACATACATTTGTGAGCAGTAGTTACATCGCCTGTCTATGTTTTTAGCTCAGTGCTAAATATACTAAATGCTTAACCACATACAAGTTAGGTCGTAGACCTACTGTGATTATAAACATTTCCAAAGAGTACGTTTTTAATAATTTGTCTGTGAATGCTCAGTTATCTCAGTTGGTTACTGTTAGCCACTGCTAACACTACATTTTCTTTCTTTCTTTTCTACGTACCTTGAGATGCTATTTTAAACGGGACATTGTGGTTTCCGCAATTTTCAAATAAAGAATCTCCTTTAACAATGAGGGTTTAATGAAATAACGGGGAGAAATGCACAGGACTCGGAAGAGAGCGGACGCTGATGTGTTGTAGTCGCACACTTCCGGTCTGGTGGATTATGGGATATGTAGTGAAAAATACAGAAGCGACTGAATACTAGCGTACTACTCGTACTATTTCTGTCATATATTTATTTCAAAATAAGCCTAATCCAAGCAAACAGTGTCTAATTAAAACACTCACACTGCGCACTGTGAGAAAGCTTTTATTTAATGACATACATTTTTAATAAGTTCAGAAATAATACTAAATAATGTGGTTTTGAACATGAAAAATTCACAACACCAGGTAAACATGTCTGTTTTTAAATGTATCTTTAAAACCTTCTTTATTTGCGAAACGTAGGCTAGTTTGCATTTTTTTCCAAGCCATTACCACAGTCATTAAATATAAAGCTTAACACAAAACATAAAATTGAAATAACATTTAACAACAGTACTAAATTAGTAGCACTAAAAACATTTTCGCATAGTAAACCTTAAGCTGCAGGCTTGCATCACCGCACAGTAGCATTTGGATGTGGTCAGCACAGTGTTATTCACATAAATCTAAATGTCAGCTGAATCTGGCCCCTCGTCCCGTAACACTGGCTGTTCGTGGCTGTCAGAGGTTGGTGTGCCAGTGTTTTCTTGAGAGGGGTCTTCAGAACAGCAGCTAATGGTGGGTGATATCACATCAGGGCTTGTGTCACATGACTCCGTGCTCTGTTCGGACGTTGCAGTGGTAGTGATGGTGGTGGCCATGCTGGGAGGGATGGGGTCGAATTCATCATCATCGTCCTCCAGGTTGGAAGATTCATTGATGTCTGTTGCAAACAGAGTGGTTGGATTACACAACTTAACAGAAATTAGAATGGCACAGTATATTTATATTATACAGGACCAATTCAAAAATTTAGGGTCAGTATGATTTCTTTGATGAATAAAATTTCAAAATAACAGCATTTAATAATATTATTAAAGTCTTTACTGTTAGTATTGATTCATTAATTCATCCTCGTTGTATAAAAGTAAAAAATAATAATAATAATTAAAAAAAAAAATCTAACTGACCCCCAAACTTTTGAAGTTTGTTTATTTTTTTTATCTATATTGTAAATATAATATACAGTAAATATTGGATATTCAATTTAAATCTTTGATGAATAGAATTTCAAAATTATTTATTTAATAATATAAATATATATATATATATATATATATATATAAAATAATATACACTACCCTTCAAAAGTTCGGGGGTCAGTTAGATTATTATTATTATTATTTTTTAATTAATTATTATTATTTTTTAACTTTTATTCAACAAGGATGCATTAAATTCATCCATACTAACAGTAAAGACTTTAATAATAAGTCTTTACTGTTAGTATGGATGAATTTAATGCATCATTCTTGATGAATAAAAGTACAATAAAAAAATAAAAATAAAACAGAAATCTTACTGACCCCCAAACTTTTGAGGGACAGTGTATATTAGTTTTTTCTATCAGTTCAACATGATTGAATATCATTGAATATTCAATTGCGAATGCTCTGTTTTTTTATTATTATTATTAAAGTCTTTACTGTAAGTATGGATAAATTTACTGCATCCTTGCTGAATAAAAGTAAAATGTAAAAATTCAATTTAAATGTAAATTGAAAAAAAAAAAAAAATCTTACTGACCCCCAAACTTTCGAAGGGTAGTGTAGATTAGGGTTTTTTCTATCAGTAAATATTGGATATTCAATTGCAAATGCAAAAGTCTATGATGAATAGAATTTCAAAATAACAGCATTTAATAACATCATTAAAGTCTTTACTATTAGTATGGATGAATTTAATGCATCCTTGCTTAATAAAAGTACAATAAACAATTGAATATATATATATATATATATATATATATAGAATATATATATATATATATATATATATATATATATATATATATACAGAAAACTACTGCTCCCCAAACATTTGAAGGTAAATCAGTAAATATCGGATATACAATTGCTATTGCTCATTTTTTGTTTTTAGATGATTTCTCATAATTTAGCAGTAACTTAAAGAGATAATGCTAATTTATTTATTTTTATAATATTTAATTATTCTGTGATAAGTGCTTTCCAAAAGATTACAATATTGTTTTAACATTAACAAAAACGACTAATTTTAGTTTTTGTGTTTTACTTACAAATTTTGCCAAAATAGCATTGATTATTAATAATATCTGCCATTTATCAGTTACCTTTCATAACCTGAAAATAATTATTGTCACAGTTTTAATAATAGTGCATCCCAATATAATATACAGCGTTATGACTTACTGTTGAAGGCTTCTGGATATTGTTTTGCAACTTTGCCTTTTAAAGTCCTGAGGAAACACAATTCATGTTATGCATAGGAAATAACTTATGTTACACATCATAATGATATATAATATTTATCATTTAATATAAAAATAACATTGATATAATGATTTTCTAACATGCCAAACCAGCTAGAATGTGTAAAACTAAGCGTAAGCTTGCTTGTAATGGTAGACGAAATGTCCAAATCATATCTTTGGTTTCCCACATTACAATAATTCATAATTCATCCTGCATGCAGTTTAATGATGTCTTGAGTTTTGGATATAGTACCTTATTCGTCTGAAAATGCTGTCCAAGTCTTTTTTCATCTCTATTAAAGTACGTGTGTGCATTAAAAAGTGTTCATTCATCTGTTGTAAGCGCACATTGGACAGTCCGTTGAAGTTGATCAGCATCTCATTGGTCTTTTCAAACCGGTCCAGCCTGGATTACACAACCACATGCAGCAAAATCAGAATAAAAGATGAATAAATACGCTGCATAGGCAGGTCACGAGAAAGGGGAACTCACATGTGTCTCTGAGCTTGAATGATGGCGTTCACATCTTCAGAGTTCACCATGCTGAGCATCCTATTACAGAATATTCCCGATGCTGTGGGATCCATGATGACGCTTTTTATAAAACACAAGATATTAGCGTAACTAATAAATCAAATCAATAATGAACTGACAGATATAAGCATAGTCGCTTACGTGGTAAAATATTCACTGACTGGTTTGCGTCTGCCTTGATTTTATTTCAAAAACGTCTTCATCAGTTGCGCACTTCACAGAGGTTTTGACGCACGCTTTTATTAATAGTGAAACAATACAAAATTCACCGCACCGAAAAGCAGGCAGACATTTTTGTTGTGATGCTGTCATATGATCACTGAGAGTGACGTAATTTGGGAGGCGGGGTCACGGAGATTTTGAAAGCGTTGATTGGCTCTCCAGAAAACAAGCGTGTATGTTTTTATTTTTATTATATTTATATTAAGGAACAGTTAATAATTAAATTGAATAACACTCTAGTTAATAATTGTTTGAGATTTTAAACATTTCGTTTTAATGCTACATATGCTATTTTTATTAACATGAAACCTTTTTTAATCATAACATTCTATAATGACAAATGTATTAGGATATTACGTGTCACGTGACAGCATCAAATACCTTATATTTGATGCACTTATTATATATTTAATAACTGAACATTTTTATTTTTATTTCGTTCTAATATTCTAAAAGTTTCAGTTTTATTTGATGAATAGAAAGTTTAGAAAACAGCATTTATTATAGAAATGATAGAAATTCATACTTTCATTTAGCAAGGAGGCTTTAAAATGTTCAAAAGTTATGATAAAGACATTTATAGCGTTCCAAAAGATTTCTATTTCAGATAAATGCTGTTTTTCTGAACTTTCTATTCATCGAAGAAAGCTGATTTTTTTTTTTTTTTTTTTTTTTTTTTTTTTTTTTTTTTTTTTTGAGCAGCAATTTAGAATATTAGAATGATTTCTGAAGGATCATGTGACTGGAGTAATGATGCTAAAAATTTAGCTTTGAAATCACAAGAATAAATTACATTTTAAAATGTATTCAAATAGAAATCAGTTATTTTAAATAGTAAAAATAATTCAGAAATGTACTGTTTTGCTGTACTTTGGATCAAATAAATGCAGGCTTGGTAAGAAGAGACTTCTTAAAAACACTAAAACTCTTACTGTTCGAAAACTTTTGACTGGTAGTGTATTTAAATATGTATTTGTATTAGGGCTGCATAATGGTTTGCTGTGCTTGTTTGTAGAGCTGCAAAATTTTGCTCAAATGTTCAAATTAAAAAATTAAATATAAATTTTATTACTAATTATAGAATTATACTAATAAAAATAACAACAGTTTATTTTTATTATTATTATTACTAAATAAAAAAAATAAATAAATAAATAAATATTACTCTTAAAATATACCACTGTAATATATATATATATATATATATATATACATATATTTAATGTTTAAGATTTTAAACATTCAAATTTAATGCTAGATATGCCATTTTTTTCAAGCATTTTTAATTATAACATTCTATAATGACAAATGTATTAGATATTACGTGTCACGTGAGGATAAATACTTCATAATAGCATCATAAATACCTTATATTATGTATTTAATAATTAAACATTTATTTCATGCTAATTAATAATTGATCATGATTATTTCAGGTTAAATAACGTGTCACATGATACATCATATCATTTGAAACATCATATAAAAATAATTTATTTGGCACCACAATAAAGCACACTGCAATATCGCTTCAAATCAAATCTTGTAAAAGAGTCTCTGGCTTGAGGGGCCGGTTATGTCGAATCCTGCTTCATCTTTGTTCAAACAAACACTGTGCTGGCGCTGGTTGTCACCGCTCAGACAGCCCCGAAGGCATCTCAGGTTCTGTTGGAGCTTGTGGGAAATGTCACGGTGAATGGGCTTTGCATGATTTGTTTCTACCAGACATGGGCAGGTTCCTCTTCTGGCTTTGACCTTAACAGATAACACTGACTTCTCAAAATGTCACGGGTAACTGACGAAAAGATGGTTGGTTTCTGATTCAAAAGGTGTGTCTGAGAATATGAGAACACCCGTGTGTCAATTCCCACCCTTTAGTGTGTTTAATGTGTGCTTTATATTATAATTAACACTCTTAATTAACATGCTAAAATTCAGCTTTAAATCCACAGGAATAAATTACATATTAAAATATATTGAAATAAAAAACAGTTATGTTAAATAATAAAAATATTTCTGAATTTTACTGCTTTTACTGTACTTCGGATCAAATAAATGCAGGCTTGGTAAGAAGAGACTTCTTAAAAACACTAAAACTCTTACTGTTCAAAAACTTTTGACTGGTAGTGTATTTAAATATGTATTTGTATTAGGGCTGCATAATGGTTTGCTGTGCTTGTTTGTAGAGCTGCAAAATTTGGCTCAAATGTTATTAAATATAAATTTTATTACTAATTATAGAATTATACTAATAAAAATAATAACAATGTTTATTATTATTATTACTAAATAAAACAATATTAAAAATAAATAAATATTACTTAAATTAAATAAAATAATTATTAAATTAAATATTAAAATATTCCACTGTCATATATATATATATATATATATATATATATATATATACATTATATTTTATATATATAATTATATTATAATTAACATGCTAAAATTCAGCTTTAAATCCACAGGAATAGATTACATTTTAAAATAAATTGAAATAAAAAACAGTTATTTTAAATAATAAAACTATTTCTGAATTTTACTGCTTTTACTGTACTTCGAATCAAATAAATGCAGGCTTGGTAAGAAGAGACTTCTTAAAAACACTAAAACTCTTACTGTTCAAAAACTTTTGACTGGTAGTGTATTTAAATATGTATTTGTATTAGGGCTGCATAATGGTTTGCTGTGCTTGTTTGTAGAGCTGCAAAATTTGGCTCAAATGTTATTCAATATAAATTGTATTACTAATTATAGAATTATACTAATAAAAATAATGACAATGTTTATTATTATTATTATTGTTACTATTATTAAATAAAACAATATTAAAAATAAATAAATATTACTTAAATTAAATTCAATAATTATTAAATTAAATATTAAAATATTCCACTGTAAAAAAAAAAAAAAAAAAATATATATATATATATATATATATATTTTTTATATATATAATTATGTTATAATTAACACTCTTAATTAACATGCTAAAATTCAGCTTTAAATCCACAGGAATAAATTACATATTAAAATATATTGAAATAAAAAACAGTTATTTTAAATAATAAAAATATTTCAGAATTTTACTGCTTTTACTGTACTTCGGATCAAATAAATGCAGGCTTGGTGAGCAGAAGAGGCTTCTTTAAAAACATTTAAATCTTACTGTTCAAAAACTTTTGACTGGTAGTGTATATATGCAGACTAAAAATATATGTAAACATCACATACGTTTTTAATGTAAATTTCATAATTATAAATTATAAAACAATATTATGAATAATAATTAATATTAATAGTTGCTTAATTTAAGATGTCTAAGTTTAGCTGCATTGCAGCTCAACGTACTTCCGCGGTAATCCAGTAAGTGGCAGTAAACAGATTCAAAACTGATACTCGCTCAGTGTATCATCATAGAAGAAGCCGTTCACGCATTCGAGCTCTTCAGAAGAGTTAAACAAAAATATATCTCAGTATACCAATTATTCGTATTATTTAACGGATATACTTTTGACAACAGGTGAGGAACTCATTTGACTAGTTTTTTTGTGACGGACGACGAAAAACGGTAGCTTCTGAAGCCGTTGCGTCCGGTACATCGAGCTGGCTAACATTAGCATCTTCCCATCTAACGATTTCTCTCTTCATAATATTCGTCGAATTAATGTTTTTCTTCATAAGGAACTCTTTAAGAGCCGTGTTATAATATAAAAGTGTCTTAAAAGAATACAAAACGTCTTTTAATGTCATTTCAGCTGATCAGGATGGCATCAGACTGGATTGGCTGTCTTGTTTCAATCCACTGTGGACCAACTCTTGGAGTTTATCAAGGAGAAGTATCTTCAGTAGATCAGACCAGCCAGACCATCTCTCTCAGACATCCCTTCCACAATGGAGTCAAGTGCACTGTGCCTGAGGTCACCTTCAGGTAAATAATAACACGAAGATCCTAAAAGGGCCACTGTCTGACATTGTACCATCTGTTTTTGGTCCTTAATGAATGGTTTTAAGAAGAGGTTCACCTCCAGAATCAAAATTTCCTGATAGTTTATACACCCTCCATGTCATCCAAGATGTTCATGTCTTTCTTTCTTCAGTTGAAAAGAAATTAAGATGTTTTTGAGGAAAACTTTTCATTTTTCTCCATATGGTGAACAGATTGAATGTCCAAATTGCAGCATCAAAGAGCTCTACATGATCCCAGCCGAGAAATAAAGGTCTTATCTAGTGAAACGAGTGGTCATTTGCTCAATAAAATAAAAATGTATATATATTTTTAACGACAAATGCTCTTAAAACCCTTATTCCTCATCTGGGATTGTGTAGAGTGCTTTGAAACTGCAATCTGGACCTTCAACTCATTGATCCCCATTGAAATCCACTATATGGAGAAAATCCTGATATGTTTTCCTTTAAAAAACTTAATTTCTTTGTCACTGAAGACAGAAAGACATCAGCATCTTGGATGACATGGGGGTGAGTAAATCAGGAAATTTTCATTCTGGAAAGTACAAAAGTATTCAACAATTTAACACAGAATAATCAAAATGTAGATACCAAATACTGTTGTTTATTATATTAAAACAATCTTCTTTTCTAATCCACAGTGCCATGGACATTAAAGATCTCAAAATCCTGGAGTTCCGTAAGAGCGGCGCTGAAATCCCTAAGCAGAACGGTCCAGACTCCAACTCCACGTTGACGCCGCATGGCGGACGCAAGGATAAGGGCGGTGGCGCCCCGGTTAATAGCGCTCCTGTTACGGTACCCAATAAAACTGAATCAAAAACGCAGGAAGGAGGAGTGTCTCCAGTGCCGCACTACTCAAAGAGTTACGGTGAACGTCACATGGACATGTCTGTCCAAAGTAAAGGCTTTAGGCGAAGACACAACTCCTGTGAGTTTCTTGTGTCACTGGATTTTCAGCCTAATCTTTTAAATTTGAGCTTTTGTATATATGTTTGTGGTATATACACTAGCAGTCAAAAGTTTTTGAACAGTAAGATTTAATGTTTTTTTGAAGAAGTCTCTTTTGCTCACCAAGCCTGTGTTTATTTGATCCACAGCAAAACAGTAAAAATGGGAAATATTTTTATGATTTAATTTCACAGTTTTGTAATTTACTACATTTTAAAATGTAATTTATTCCTGTGATCAAAGCTAAATTTTCAGTATCATTACTCCAGTCTTCAGTGACACATGATCCTATAGAATTCATTCTAATACACTGATTTGTGGTTCAAGAGACATTTATTATTTTGATTAATATTAGCATAATTTAAAACAGTTGTTTGCATTTTTGTTTTCAGGATTCTTTGATGAATAGAAAGATCCAAAGATCAGCATTTATCTGAAATAAAAAGCTTTTGTAACATTATACTACATTATACATTATACATTATAATTTTTTATTTATTTATTTATTTATTTATATTTTGAGAAATAAATAAAATAGAAATGAATATATTTTAATTTAGCAAAGATGTTCAAAATGTTACAAAACATTTCTATTTCACATAGATGCTGTTCTTCTGAACTTTCTATTCATCAAAGAAAGAAAAAATTCTACTCGGCTGTTTTCAGCATAATAATAATAAATGTTTTTTGAACAGCAAATCAGAATATTAGAATGATTTCTGAAGAATCATGTGACTGGAGTAATGATGCTAAAAATTCTGCTTTGAAATCACAGGAATGAATTACATTTTAAAATGTATTCAAATAGAAATCAGTTATTTTAAATAGTAAAAATTATTCAAAAATGTTCTGTTTTTGCTGTACTTGGTAAGTAGGGGAGACTTCTTAAAAAAAAACATGAAAACTCATACTGTTCAAAAACTTTTGACTGGTAGTGTTTTTAAATATGTCTGTGTATTAGGACTGCATAATTTGGGCAATTGCAATTTCAAATGCAATCACAACAAAAAAAAAAAAAAATCCAGGTTTGCTGTGCTTGTTTGTAGAGCTGCAAAATTTGGCTCAAATGTTATTAAATATCAAATTTATTACTAAATATAGAATTATACTTATTATACTAATAAAAATAACAACAATGCTTATTTTTATTATTATTTTTACTAAATAATATATAAAAAAAGTATATATTTTTAAAAAGTATTTAATTAGAGTATTTAATTAAAATAACATAATTAGATTTTACATGGTTTAGTTAAATAAATTCTTTATTGGTTTTGACAACAAACCGCCAAAGAAATACGTAAATATTATCAATATTAATTAATTAAAAAAATATATATTTTTAAAATGTAATATATTTTTTTTATAATTTATTTTATAGTATTCTTATTTTGTGTAATGCTTATTTTTCATTATACTCACAATAAAGTAATGATTATTATTTTATAATAATTAAAAACGGTGGAATTGTGGACTATGTGCGAATTATTATTTTTTTTTTTTTTTATAAACTAATGTCCATTTGAACTGTTTGTAGGGTCGTCTAGTTGCAGAGGTCCAAATCAGGCCACACCGAAAAAGAATGGGCTGAAAAACGGAGGTCATATGAAGAACAAAGACGATGAATGTTTTGGAGACGGTATGGACGATGTTCTCGATGAAGACTTTGATTTTGAGGGAAACCTGGCGCTGTTCGACAAGGCTGCGGTATTCTCGCAGATCGATTCGTCAGAACGGCGAGGCAATGGTGCGAGATCTCGAGGAACGCCTGGAGAGCAAACGCCATCACGATACCGGCATGATGAGAACATTCTAGAGGCCAAACCCGTCGTTTACAGACAGATCACAGTTCCACAGAATGGAACGAAAGAATATAGCACTGGTAAGAATCTGACCTCATGATCTTTTTAATTATTCATCTTATTTTGTTTTAATTCATGCCATTTTTCGCAGACTCAGGGCTGGTGGTACCCAGCATCTCTTTCGAGTTGCACAAGCGTTTATTAGCTGCGGCAGAAAGTCACGGTCTCTCTCTGGAGCGCAGGCTTGAGATGACGGGAGTATGTGCAAGTCAGATGGCCCTCACGCTACTTGGAGGGCCGAACAGGTTTGTGGGGCTTTAAGAGAAATTGCATGATAAAAATATTTTCAGCAGGTCTGGTTATCATTGGTCTGGTTCTGTTCGTAGACTTACCCCAAAGAATGTACATCAGCGGCCCACGGTGGCTCTGCTGTGTGGACCACATGTCCAGGGCGCTCAGGGCATCAGCTGTGGCCGTCACTTGGCCAACCATGAAGTGGAGGTCATCCTTTTCCTGCCAAACTTTGTCAAGATGTTGGAGGCCATCACCAGCGAGCTTGCACTTTTTGGGAAGACGGGAGGCAAACTGGTTTCTAATGTGAAAGGTGTGTATCACATTTAATAATCATTCATGATACAACAGTACAAATGTTTACATTTATAACTATGATAATTTCATTAAAATGTCAGATACTTTTTTAATCATTATTGGTTGATATTGGAGATATGGCCCACAATGACTTCCACAATGCTGAAAATGCTGATTGAAATGTGGAATCCAGTAATAAAAATGGAATTTACTGTGTAATGCGGAATTTCATGGAATTTGCCCATTTTGGGATGAATAAATCAAAAGTAGGTCAGTATACTTAAATCAAAACACAATATGGACTAGTGTCTGTGAATATTAAGCTGCAAAAATACAATTTAAATATGAATCCTGCATGTTCTGAGTGTCTCTGTGTGAATGAATGGCGCAGACTCACAGTTTAGTTTACTACACATGTACGTAATGATGCTCGCTGTGTTTTCAGCCTCTGCCTCACTTAAAATTATTAAAATAAAATTACTAAAGCATTTTTTAAGAAGCATTTACCGTAGAATTTAATAACCAGAATTGATCTTTCAGAAAAAAATATAAATGCCCAACACCGTATTTCTGAAAAAACAAATTTATTTTTAAAGTTATTTTCAATAAAATCAATTCATTAAAGATGCTTTTGATCATTAAAGTTTAATTAAATCATTGAAATGGAATCCAGAAAATTAATCAAACACGGAATTTGATTAAAAATAGAACCAAATTTACATAAAAAAAAAAAAGTATTTCATAGAGCCTTAAAAATATTATTTTGTTAAACTTTTAATAAATTGCTGTTAAATTGTGTATGATTCACAATTTCAAATAATTAGACATGGTTTTGATTCTTTTTTTTATTATTTATTTAACCATTAAAACATTCTAGAAAAATTAAAACAAAAAAACAGAATACAGAAAAATTAAAATAGAATTTGCCAAAAAAGCTTTCAAAGTTTTGTAATAAATAATTATAATAATTTTATACATTATATATAATATATATCATGAAATGTGATGCATAATATTTTATATTGTAAATATGTTATGAATTAATTAATTAACTTAAAAATGGAATTTGGAGGAAAAATGGCACTATATTGGGCTTTATATTATTATGAAAGTTAAAAACAGTTGTGATAATATAGTTGTGGAATATAAAGTTTAAAAGGACACAATTTATTTTAAAATGCGTATGTTTACTTATACTTTCACTTTTGGTCTATTTAATGCATCCCAGCTGAATAAATATATTAAAAAAACTAAACTAAACTTATTAAACAGTAATGTGTGTGTATATATAATATAATAACTAGTGTTTATTTTTATTTACTTGTACATTATATATTTAAATGAGACTTTTACTGTTATCTAACGATCATTTGAAGTTAATCTTTGAAAATACTAAAAATTGTCTTTGGTGCAATCTTGTGATGCCCAAATGTGACCCTGGACCACAAAACCAGTCATAAGGGTTCATTTTTTGAAATTGATAATAACAATAAAGTCTAGTTGTTTCTGTGTGCGACAGTGCAGAGTGACATGCTGAAGGCGGACGTGAAACTAGTAGTAGGTTTGGTCAAAACTCTGCAGTGCGACAGAAATCAGTCAGTTAAACAGTTAAATGTACTAGTAGCACATGTGCGATGCAGTTTTGCATGTGTTTACAAACCTGGTGTTATTGACATGCTTTTTCTCCAAATTAACTTCATAACATAGTCAAGTGTTTGAAATAACCTTTAGTGATCAGCCATGGTTTCATATCACAGAATGAGGCAGAAATCATACTATTTTTAGTGTTATAAAGACTATGTTGATTAGCATTGCATCATAAATATGTATATATTTATATATAATATAACTATATATTGTAGCAATTGTATGTTTATTGCCTTCATGTTTCCTCAGTTAAAATAACTGGATTAGAGATTCCTGAAGCGTCATCAGTACTACTACTTCTGCTATAAAGCATATGTGGAGTTTCTGCGCGAGGGCGTGATAAATTTTTAAGCTCATATCGCCCATCCCTAATGTATGGTTTAATATAATACAACATTATTTGGCCGAGATACAACTATTTGAAAGTCTGGAATCTGAGGGTGCAAAAAAATCAAAATATTTCAAAAATCGCTTTTGAAGTTGTCCAAATGAAGTTCTTAGCAATACATATTACTAACCAAAAATTAAGTTTTGATATATTTCTGGTAGGAAATGTACAAACTATCTTCATTGTACATGATCTTTACTTAATATCCTAATGATTTTTGGCATGAATGTATTCTTGGTTTTATGTTCCAGTGTCACAAATTATTTATAAATTGATTGATTTTAAATTTTACCATTATTTATAAATGTATTCAAGTAAAGTGGCATGGACTTTTAATATTGTTTATTTAACATGTATCCACCATAAAATAAAAATAATAATCATCTTATCCTATTATCCAGAATTATAACATTGCACGTCCCTAATCAACCAGACCACTTATGATCGGCTCGGAAGTGTAATCCTGTAGCTTCTGTTTCCATCAACACAAATTTTGATGACGAAGAACTTTTAGCATGGTTTCTGTATGTCACACATCTTCCAAACACACCCACCTGAATGCTTAGTTTAGATGGGCTTACAAAGTCTTGGAAACTTCCGCTCTGATTACCAAAAACGTTTAACTTTGCACCCACCCACCCTCCTTACGTAACATACCAGATCACTTCTGAAAGCCAGTGGAGGTGTATGATATATAAATAGCTTCTGTGTTAAAAATTAAACCGCATTGTCCATAAAATGTAATTTCACCCTCAGACTTGCCCGAGACGCCAGTCGACCTGGTCATAAACTGCCTGGATTCGCACGAAAACGGATTCTTGAGGGAGCAGCCCTGGTACAAGGCCGCCGCCGACTGGGCCAACCAAAACCGAGCCCCGGTACTAAGCATCGACCCTCCAGTAAGTGGACAGGCACATGCCGTGGAAGCAAAATGGTCACTTTCTCTGGGCCTCCCGCTCCCTCTGTCGGAGGGCGCCGGCCGAGTCTATCTATGTGACATCGGCATTCCCCGACAGGTGTTCCAGGAAGTGGGAATCAAATACCACTCCCCATTCGGATGTAAATTCGTCATCCCGCTGCACTCCGAATAAGCCGTCGACTGAACAGTCAAGGCTCACTGAACCTGCCTTAAAGATTTTAAGAATGAACGAACCTCGGTTTGAATGTTGCAGCAGAACTGGAACCTCTCAGTCTCTATTTTTTTCTCAAGTTATTGTATACTTCTCTGATGATTCCCATTAAAGGGAAGTGATGGGAAATGATACCAGCTATTGTGACAAACCTGATATGTTAAAAGCAGTATACTCATCATCTTACAGTTATCTTTCACAGTTGTTTTAATACACAAAGCTGATCTTTTTGGATGAAACACCTTTTCATAACACATTAAATGTGCAGTTATGCCATGCGACTTTATTGGTCTTATGGCATTTTTGGATCTTACTTTGTTACTTTCAGCAGCTTAAAATCGTCGGATATGCTGACCTAGTAATATTTTCCATAGAAGTATGTGCATTCGATGGGGGTTTTGCTTCCCCCTCCTCCTTTTTTTTTCTTTTTGTGCCAGGTTGATCAAAGTCAGTGTTGAGGCACTGAGATTAAGGCAGTTTATCACCTGCAAAATTTCTTATAAAGCGTTGTTTGCTTTGTCGACCAAGCCCAGTGTGCTGTAAACGTGACAGATTGACTGGGTTCTTATCAGTGATAAACTGCACACTTGAATGCTAAGATAAGTGTACTAAAAAATACTGATATAGGTTGGCCCAATACTGACTATTTTAAGCAGTCATTGGCCACTACCATCAATTTTCTTATGCTGATAATCATTTACCTCATTTCCATTTGTTTCTCAAAAACAAGCAGCGTATGAAATCCTGTTTTAAACAGGTTCAAAACATCTTTTATTAGGAAGGATGCTTCACGTGTTGCAATAAAGCTGCTTGTTGATATCAATTAGTGATTTTATTAAAAGTTGTATTATTATGCGCACAAACCATTACAAAGCAAAACGTCTGTGCGCTGCACACTCAGTACTTTTGGGTAATGAGTTTTTCAAAAGCACTGAAGAAATATTTGTTTGAATCTGCAGATGTATGCCTTCACCAAAATGAGAGGCACTCGCAAATACTCCATATGCAACAATAATGAAAACAGCAGGAAATAATGTACTGCTTTCATCAGACTAATTTACTTTTTTACTAAATGTTTTCGTTTAAGCTTTATTGTGACGTCTTCTAGGAAATATTTCTTTTTTTTTTCCTCCCAAATTTAGATTTTTTTCTACTGCTTTTATCTTTAAGGTTTAAGCGCTTCTTTTTCCCTTTGCTTTTTAAAGTTTTGGTTAAGCTATGTACAATCTAGGGGTGACCTTGCTGAAGTTAACCGCCCCAGATGTCTAATTTTTTTTTTCTTGTCACAAGTGTTTAGATAAACTAGAAACAAAAAGACCTTACACATCACCTATTTTCAGTCATAGAGAAAAAAATGTGAATTTTTGGCTTTTTTTCGTTTTTTTTTCTACTGTTGATGTTTGTGTCTGTAAGGTCAATGGTGCAGCCTCTGATTGCTGTTGGAGAGCTTTTGAATTGGCTTCTGAGCTTAAAAACAAAGACTAAACGAGAGGCAGTTATTAAAGGCATTATTAAGTTAATGATTCTAATGAGTTGCACTGGCACAGAATAGCAAAGGTCCATCGTAAAGTGGATGAATACACATGTATGTCTAATAATACAGCAGTTACTAAGCAAATCCAGCAGTAAAAAGCTTAAAAATGGTGCCAAAATCACTTGCTGGTTTTTACGACTTGTTACTTGAGATATTACTGCTGTGTAATTGTTTTGTATTTGGATGGCAAAATAACAAATTGGCTCGAACTGATAGCTGCAGAGCCCAGTTGTAATATTCAGTTGAATATTGTTTGATACCCAAGCACTGCATGTGCTTGGATGTTAAAATTCAGTTTGATAAAAATCATTCCTCTGTGGGAGTTGTTTGTAAAATCTGACCAAACTCTGTTGAGCAATTAAAAAAAACAAATTGTGAAAACGTTTTGTTGTTATCTGGTGACGTTCATCTGGTGGCTCCCCCACGATGATGTCATCAAATGCGTTTGCAGATCTGAAGGTTTGAGGGGTTTTTGTTCAGTATCAAGTTGAAAGCTACTTTTTGGTTTCTTTCCACAGGTTTCCATTCTTACGCCTTTTTTTCTTTACAAAAAGGTTGTTGGCATTGCGTAATTTTATCATTTATATCTGCACCTGTTTGTATAAGGCAAAATTCAGTACTGGTTTAGACAACATCATTACCTTAATTGTGAATTAGAGACATATCTGTTCGGCATAGTTCTGATATCACTGGAAACCTCACGTGCTTAACATTGTCAACCTGTAAGGACTGAATAAATAAAAAGAATGGAAATATGACTTTATGGCTGTTGTTGTTTTATTAGCTGACATGATGTGAAAAATCATGAGAGAAATTTGACTTGATCTTTTGGCATATAATTGGTCTTTGTATCATTAAAACATCCTGTAAGTTTTATAGCCTAAAACCTTGTCCTTATTATAAACAATGAATTTATTTATCAAGCCCCAAAATGGCTCGTTTGGATCTGAGGTGAAAGTTGACGTCACCCGTGCTCTAGTGATGGGAGAAAGAAATATTTTCGAAGCTTCAAATCAATTGAACTAATTGTTTCGCAAAATGATTCACTGTTTCGAAGCGCTCAAAACACCACCCCTGCTGGTCAAAACTGTAAATTCAACAAAAACATGCCAAAACATGCCAAAATAAAAAATGCTTTTACAAACCCATTGCTTTCTTGAAAGTCTAATATATTTAATACAATTGAAATAATAAAATACAATTGATTAAATTGTATTGTTAATATTTAAATTGTATTAGTAATAGTAGTAGTTAAGAGACCATTAACTACTACTCATCCTTTTAATTACACAATGGTCTCAAATGGTCTAAAAATGTCTACAAATTGATGAAACTGATCTGAGATCAGGTAAAAACCATAGACGCTGGTTCAGTGGTTCACCACTGGTGGGCGATCTCATGATTTGTGGGTTTACAGAGATCATCGCCCCCCAAAGGCAAAGCATTGAAATTTCAAAACGTTTCGAAAGTTATGACGTTTACTGAAATCACGTGACTTTGGCAGTCTGTTTCGAATATTTTCATAAACACTGCCTCCAGAGCAAGGCATCAACAAATAGTCTCATTCTCACCATAGGCTCCACCCACTGGCGTTTAACCGCTTAATGTCGCGTCATAAGCAAATAGAAATTACAATCACTGCCGCTATCTTGTCTACAATGCATTTATTTTACAGATGTGCGTTCGTTTTCTGACAGTCCACACACTTGAGTCTGTCGTCAATTAGACAAATGGAGTGAAAGAACGTTTGCTTTGACGCGTTTGTCGTTGTACGGATATCAGAAAGATCCCAGCGTAAGGAAGAAGTGGATAGTTTATTTTAATGATCTCCTGTCTGAGGATTGATCGGAGCATTTTGTTTTGTTTGTATCATGGAAAGTTCACAAAAAAAATATTTGTTTAAAGATTAAGTGGTACTAGATTTGACTGCAGCTGCATCACAAATGGTAAGTAAATGGTTTCATAATGCTTTGTCTGGAAATGACTTTTTTTTTTAATCATGTTGTCAAAACACTCGCATACAAGTGCGAGGGGGCGGAGCATTGATTCTGTTTCCTATGCAGTGATGTTAACTAATCATAACGGTGGTCGATTCTTGACAAGCCTTAAACCCCGCCTCTTTAAACACGTTGTTGTCCACCATATTTTCCAGTGCGGAACTGTTTTCTGGCAATGTGTGTGACTTCCTGTTTGCGCTACAAACCATTATTTTCATAGTTAGGATAATACATTAAAAAATAATAAAGACACACCAATTTGCAATATCAAGCAGCAAAACGAGCTGTTTTGTACAGCTAAAAATAGCTAAACACGGATGAGACCTGAAGTCTAAAATTAATATTAATATTAAATTTACAAATGGCCACGCCCACTCTTACAGGAAAAATAAGGTGGATAGACAAAGGGTCAGAATGACTGTTAAAAATAATAATTTTTCCACATATAAATATATTTTTTTGTGTAAACCTTAAGGAGCATATTAAAATAATTTAAAAAAAACATGTCATATGGTAAGACACACCAGTTTGCAATATCAAGCAGCAAAACCAGCTGTTTTGTACAGCTAAAAATAGCTGAACGCAGATGAGACCGAAAGTCAGACACATTACATTTACAAATGGCAGCGCGTGATTTTACGGGAAAAAGGTGGATAAAGCATCAGGGTTGAAAATAAGCATTTTCCCACATATTATTTTTGTGTGTGTGTGTGTGTGCAAGAAACTTTTTTAACGTTATAAGTTAACCTCAAGGAAAATAATAAAAAAAAAAATCCCTGTCATGACTTTGATTTCTTTACATTTCTTAACATTTCTTTTTTAAAAAATGAATGTGAATGTCTTTATCATTGCAGTTCTCTTTAAAAGCGCTTGCTGTCGCTCCAGTCACCAAAAGCGAAATTACGAATCCTACCACGGTGAAGACTGTTTATAAATATTAATTAGCTTACAACACCGTTTCCTGGTAACCTTTTTGGAGCGTCCGGTTACGCAACCTCATTAATATTGACGAGTCGTTATAATAGCGTTCGCTAACTGGCCAGCAGCCTCCCAACGTCTTGCTTTCAGCAAATCACATCTTGCCACCTACTTAATATTCATAAGCCAAGCCTTCACCGTAGTACAATTGGAGAATTCTCCCACCGGTGAGACGCATGCGCACTACGCGCGGGGCTGGCTGAAAAAGTGCGTTTCCTTTTCAAGGGCCTGTATGTATGTATGTGTGTATGTGTGTGTGTGTAAAAGACAGCTGTAGCCCCTGGGTGTGCTGCGCTTCCGTAACGCTTAAAAACAGCTCGCTTCAGGCGGCTTACCGTTTATCGACTTCTCCGGTCTGTGAAACCCTGCAACAGTTGTGTTTTTTAGCCGAACCGTTTGTTTTCTCACACGCGTTGTGTTTTTAAAATTGAAGCGCATTCAGTCGCCGCTCTCCTAACGGTTTTTGGGGTTATATTTGTATGCACGGACGAGCCGTTCATCTTTTGTCTGCATTGATGTTAGAGGAAATCTCTCTGGAAGATCTATTTTGCTGAATGTGTGAATGACCACTTCTGTATCTTCTGTTTATACAATCTAGTGGGTTTGACCCACACATGGACTAAGTGGACAAGCCTAAAACATCTCTAACTTTAAGCCATTTGGATTTGGACATCCACAGAGCACACAGGTACTGTTATGTCTTATGTATTATTATGCTAGCATTATAGATCCCTACCACCTTTTTGCCTTTATTCAACCTTCTGCATGTCAAGAATGGGCGCTTTGTGTTTTTGGTTTTGAATGCGATGGTCTGCTTCACAGCTGTCTAAATAAGAGCCACTTGAGGCTCCTGCATGAGACAAAACGTGTATTTGGACGTCCGTCATGATTTGTTAATCATCTTAGAGCATATGTGCAAAATGCATTGGATGGTGCATAATGGAGTAGTCCCAGTTTGAGATGTATTGTCTCTTTGCCAGTCCTGATTGGGTCAGCAGTGCTGTTCTCCATCAGCATCATTTTGGGATTATGTTGTCATGGTTTCGTGAGTGTTTAATAACAACATCTGAATGTGGGACTGGTCTGTAAATAATTGAACTGGGGATTTGAAAGCAGGCGCTCATTTTTTGAGTGCCAAGGTAGCATGAATTGGTACACATATTTTCTAGTAAACACATAGGGCTCAGTCACTTGTAAGCAAACCTAGAACATGGTATTTGAACGAGAAAAAAAAATTCAGATGTTGAAAGGGCAGTTATTCAAATGATAGTAGAAAGGCCTCAGTGTGGTTTGGCTTCATTAATATTAATGAGATGGATTTAGAAAGGTTGAAATCCAAAGGTCACTTCCTCCTGCTAAAGTGCAGGTTTTAAAGGACCAGTTCCCCAAATTGTCACTGTCATGCTTCAAACCTGACTTTTTGTTTTTGTTTTGTTTTTGTTTTTTTATTTTTTATTTTTTTTTTAAAGAGCATCCAGACCACTTTTGGTTTTTACATAATGAAAGTGAATGTGGACTGTCATGCTTATGACAGTAAGTTGCATAAAAATAGTTCATATGCCTGGTGCACAATATTTCAGTGGTTGCATCCTTGAAGCTTCAAAATGGGCTCAAAAATGTACTTTTATTGTACAAAAATGGTAGTTGCTTGTCTTTTTACCCTGGTTATTATAGTTACTTGAATCAAAGTTTTTGTAACATTATACACTATACCATTTAAAAGCTTGGAGAAATTATAAAAATGAATACTTTTGTCTAGCAAGGATGCTTTAAATTGGTCAAATGTGATGATAAAGACATTTCTAAGATTTGAAACGATTTCTGTTTCAAATAAATGCTATTCTTCTGTACTTTCTATTACTTTCTAAAATCTACTCTGCTGTTTTAAACATCATAATAATACATGGTTTTTGAGCAGCAAATCAGAATATTATAATGATTTCTGAATGATCATGTGACTGGAGTAATGATGCTAAAATTCAGCTTTGAAATCACAGGAGTAAATTACATTTTAAAATATATTCCCATATATTATTAAATTATTTTAAAATGTAAAAATATTTCATATTTTTACTGTTTTTGCTGTATTTTGGATCAAATAAATGCAGGCTTGGCGAGCAGAAGAGACATTAAAAATTCATAAAAATAAAACTTTTGACAGGTAGTGTGTGTGTGTGTGTGTATATATATATATATATATATATTTAAATTGCAAAAGCAGCATTTCTCATTATTTAGGTTTTATTAAATAATAAATAATATTATTAAATAATATTAAATAATTTGCTAATATTAAATAATAAAAATAAAAAATAAAATATATTTAACTTAATGTACTAAATTACAAATAGTGCTGTCAAATGATTAATCGCATTAAAAAAATATATTTTTTTTTACATATGTGTATATACTGTAAAACTTTATTATGCATATACAAATACACACACATACAGTCTACATTTAAAAAAAAAAAACTTGCATTATATATTAAATAACTTTAAACATTTGTAATATATAAACAACATTTTTCATAAATATATACACACATGTAAGATATATGAAGAGTTCAGATGCAAAAGCCTCTAAATCCATCTGACGTATTTCTTTAAAATGAGCATTTCTTTCTGGCTACTTTGTATAGGTTTCTATGTAAGTACTGGTACTTCTGATTGGGCTGGAATTCAGCGAGTTTGAAGTGAAAGTATTTGATGGACATATACTATGTGTCAGGAGCTTTCACTCAGTATCTCATTTTTGGCCAAGGTGGCTTTTAGCTGGTTTTGCATCTGAACTCTTCATATACACATAAATATACACAGTGCACACATATTATGTAAACAAAAACTTGTAATTTTGGATGTGATTAATCGCGTTAAATCATTGCATTGAAACTAAAATAAAAAAACAGATATTTAAAAATGACAGAAAACACAATCAAATATAAAAGTAAATACATAAAATTAACTAAAATTAAAACGAAAATGGAAAATATGAATTAAAAAAATAGTAGTATTTCGGTTATATTAAAATATTCATTATCTGAAAACAGGTCTGACTTCAGGTCTTAGATTTCACCGTGCTTCTACCACAAAAAGTCATGTGTCATAAGGGTTGGAATATAGTGCAAAAGTCATGTGGGCTGGTTTTGTGGTGCTTTTGTGTTTTGGAGATTTAGAGACCAAGTTCTCATGTATATTCTTTAAAAATGTCCTTTTTAAAGTCATACAGCTTTAGAATGACATGAGATTTAAATAAATAAAGTTTTTTTTTTTGTTTGTTTGTTTCCCCGGATTGAAATGTGGTCAGCCATTCTAGAATGTGTCCCATGTCATCATTATATGTCTCTGTGTGAATTTGATGCACTTTCTGCCTTAACAGATTCATTCTTTGTTGCTTAAAATTGTATCCACTGTCCTTGTCGTCGCACAGATGGCTGTTAAAAGCAGAGCCTCTCTTTTGAAGAGCATCGAAACAGCACTTCCTGTTCAGTTCCTTTAATTCACACCTGCAAAAGCTCCTCCGTCGGGCTTCATTGCATCTCAAAGTATCTGTCTGTATTAATGTCTTTCTGTATTTCTGAACTGCTCAGCTCCGTCATTTGCAATGGGATTTCCCCTGCTGCTAAACTGCTGTGCTTTTCACTTGCTCAAAAAGGCGTTCTGTGGTGTGCTGCTTGACTTCTGTGCAAGAACATGGTGTTTTTTGCTCATTTTGTCAACAGTAGTCAGTTTTAGAGACATGTTTCCTTATTCTCGTATACTGCTCAGTTTAATAACGGCACTTCCTTACAAAGGCTTGACACGCGATACTGATACCGCTCATTACTGTCAAATCTCTTTGCAGTGTTATTTTGCCATTCAAAATAAGGGGACAGATACTGTCCAGCTGCAAAAATGAGCATCAGTGTTGTGTTATGTAATATTCTAAGTCTTCTGTTAGAGGATCTGACCTAAACTGAAGTGCTTCCAATTGCATGTTTGGTTGTAGAGCTCGTCTTGTTTGTGTTGGTCGTCTCTTTGCCTCCCTACTGTCACAGTTGCTTGTCGGTAGATGACAGAGCAGTGTAATTAAGCATCAAAGGGAGCTGGAGGAGCAGCTCTGCCCAGAGGGGAGAGCGTTTGCTGGGTCAAGCTGGTGTGAGACGCCCCCTGCCATGACACTGGCTGGTGTGGAGCTTAAAAAGCTTTGTGGTTACAAAACAGAAGGAAATAGCTGGGAACAATTCTGAAGGCTAATGATATACGGCCAATGTGACCCTCATTTAATGGGGTTGTTTTTGGCCCATTGGCGTCCAATCCAATCTTGTGTCAGTTTCTTAAGTCGATTAAGATGACACTTTTTAAACTAAACAGTATTGATTCTTAAATTTCAAGAATTGATTTGTCTGTTTTCAGTTAATAATGGAACATTAGCGTGCATCCCATCCAGCAAATCGCAATAAGCTTTTTTTCTCTGTTATTTTTGATATGAAACAAACTGTCGGATTTCTGTTCTGTTCGTTTTATTACAGTATTCAAACAAGAAATACTGTTTTGGAGCTTTTTAAATGTGGAGTGACAGATCGCTGTAGCAACTCAGTTCAAGAAAAGCGCCAACGCGGTGCGCACATGGACTAATCATCTCTTCCGCTTAAATACCAGTTTCAGATCTAGTTTCTGAAATACACAAGAACGAACATCCGAAAGGTGTGTTAAAAGAAAGAGCAGCCTATAACTTACCAAAATCTGCATCCTGCTTTCAATTTGCATCGCTCATTCAGTGTTTCAACCGAGAGGAGACATCAGTATAACAGCTTGTAAACAATATCGCACGTAACGTCACATTTAACTCAGGAAAAAAATATGTTTAGTGACCATAAACTCATTAGTCAGTTAGAAAAGTAAACTCTGTGAGGAGCGTTTTGCTAAATTGAAGTCAAAAGAATGCAGAATTTACAAAATGTTAATTATTTAGTCAAAATAAGAGGGAACATACAAGATGCATGTTATTTTGTATTTAGTACTGACCTGAATAAGATATTTCCCATAAAAGATGTTTACATATAGTCCACAAGAGAAAACTGCAGCTGAATGTATTAAGATTATCCCGTTCAAAAGTTTACATGCGCTTGATTCTTAATACTGTGTTGTTACCTGAATGATCCACAGCTGTGTTTTTTTTTTTTTTGTTCGCGAGTCCCTTGTTTGTCCTGAACAGTTTAAACTGCCTGCTTTAAAAAAAATCCTTCAGGTCCCATAAATTTGTTGGTTTTTCAGCATTTTTGTGTATTTGAACCCTTTCCAATAATGACTGTATGATTTTGAGATCCATCTTTTGACAACTGAGGGACTCATATGCAAATACTACAGAAGGTTCAAGCACTCGATGCATTAAGAACCAGGGGTGAAAACTTTTGAACAGAATGAAGATGTATGCATTTCTTATTTTCCCTAAATATCGTATTTTTTCCATTTAGTACTGCCCTTCAGAAGCTACAGAAGATACATGTTTCCCAGAAAACAAAATAAGTTAAATTTGCAAATTTGCACTTTTATAAATCTGCAAATTATGAAAGTTTTTACCCATGCATCGTTTTTTCCTTCTGAAGCATCAGTGGGCGTTTGAACCTTCTGTAATAGTTGCATATGAGTCCCTCAGTTGTCCTCAGTGTGAAAAGATGGATCTCAAAATCATAGTCATTGTTGAAATGAGTTCAAATACACAAAAATGCTGAAAAACCACAGAATTTGTGGGACCCGAAGAATTTTTCTGAAGAACAGCAGGCAGTTTAACTTAAGGACTAACAAGAGATTCATGAACAACTATCACTAAACAACAAAAC
The DNA here is from genome assembly GCF_022985175.1 of Labeo rohita. Taxonomy (NCBI): domain Eukaryota; kingdom Metazoa; phylum Chordata; class Actinopteri; order Cypriniformes; family Cyprinidae; genus Labeo; species Labeo rohita. The sequence goes on from NC_066893.1 coordinate 12,860,309, forward strand.
ACAGCTGTGGATTATTCAGGTAACAACACAGTATTAAGAATCAAGTCAAGTGTATGTAAACTTTTGAACAGGGTCATTTCTATAAATTCAGCTATTATTTTCCCTTCATTGTTATAGTAATGTAGTACCAACTGACTGTCATGTTTTCTTTTTAGTTGAGAAAATTTGGCATGTACTGCACCTGATATATAATCCAAAATATATATATATATAATCCAAAATAACCAATATCAGATTGGAAATTAAATTGCAAGGTAGTGAATCACAATCAAATTGTAACAACCCAGCCTCTATTTATATATATTAAACTCCCTTTTCTTAGTTCTAATGCTTAATACTTTATTTATGTTTAAACAAAATATATGCAATTATCGTGTTCTATCATATTTAATATTTCATTATGAAAATGTTATTCTCTCAGTATTAGCCCCTACACTGTATTTCCCTTTGGCATTTGGAGAAACGCTTTGTCTTCCACCACTGTGAAATTTTGCGCATGAATATTAATGACATGCACAAGGAATTTCTTGGTGATGACGTATGAATTGTACCATCACAATGTCAGTGTTACTGTATCATCACATGTGGAACTGAGGAATATTACTAAAATAACATGAATATGTAATTATTTTTTTGAAGTTGTAACCTCTTGTTACTGCAAATAAGTATTAATAATGTGTAACGTGCACTAAAATTAATGTAGATAAGTATTTCTAACTTAAAGGCCGCATGATTTAAAACTAATGTATAAATATAATTTTAAATCATGGGGCCAGTGTTTTATTTTATTTTTTCTTGTTTTTGAAAGACATCTTTTATTCTTACCAATGCTGCATTATTTAAAACAGCAATATTTAAAAATTATTTTAAAAAATTAAAAAATTGATTATATTTTAAAGTGTAATTTAATGCTTTGGCAAAGCTTAATTTTCAGCAGCACTTTTTTGTGTTTGTTTATTAAGAAGATGAGATGATAGCATGGTTGTGTGTACTCAGTTTGGTCTTGTCAGCTTCTAAGAGTCTCACAAAAATGAAACATTTGTGTCGTCAGATGTGATGTGCTGAACAGTTGGGGGGGAGTGGTGAGAAAAATACCTGAGGTCACAATCTCTCAACCTGTTGAATCTTGTCTCAGTGCACTGATAGTAAAAGTGAAGAAATTCACATACCATAATTCTGCTTTTCATTTTCTCACGATCATCTTCTCAGTGGCACAATGGCAATAATTGTCTTTACAAAAAATACAGTAGTGGTGCAGTAACTTTTAGATGGTATCGCCATTATTATCATATTCATGTGTAATTTTTTTTCATGTCATTGAAAGAGTACCACAGCATTACCATGGTACTGTATTAAAAAAAACAGTGCTTTCTCATTATTTTGATAATATCAGAAGGATTGCATTATGTCTGTGCTGGACTCGAGCCTTTCTGAAGATCCTTCAAGAGCAGGAATGCATGAAGATGCATATATGTGAATGAATGCCTGATATTGAGCGTTTCCCTCCGAAATCTTCATAGATACACACCCTGACACATTAGCACTTCATAACTGATCTAAAAATAGAGAGCATATTTCTGCAGCCCTCCTGAAACACACTGACTGTACTCATTAAATTAACATGCTGAAAGATGCCCCATTTGTGGCTGAAAGCGAGAACTGAAGAGCATCCAAACGTTCGGGTAGGGCCGTATGCTGACCCATCGTAGTATTTCGTATGTGTTCTAATAGGTCAGATGTTTTGTTAGGAGGATGTGAAGTAGATGATTTAGGGGATGAAAGGCTCTGAGGCTGGAATCCGCTCTATCTCCGAGCACATCACGTCTCTGTTCTCTCTCATTGAAGCTGGCTTCCTGGTTCCTCGTGTGGCCTGAAGGCAACTGTCAGGCCTCCCCTACTGAGTCTCAGTGTTGCTCTCACACGTGTGTTGCTTTGAACATGATAGCATAAATCACAGTCGGTGATGTTTTGTGTGATATTCAAAGGTGTTTGTTGTGATAGCCTAAAAGCTTTATTTTAGGACCGAACTGTAAAGATGATCAGGACTCCCTTTGTCATGGAAAATGTGGAAATACGAGAAGAAAAGTGGGTCTGGAATAGTCATAGAAATCAACCGAATATTAAAGAAATGAAACAGTCTACAATAAGTGTGTGTATACATTTTAACAAAACAATATACATTTTAAAAAAATATTTTTTTGTTAATAATTACAATAAATTAATTAGTTAAAAAAATTACAAAGAGGAATGTTAAAAATCTAAGTGTTTCAACAAATTATTAATATTAGATTAAAACAAAAATTATTATTATTATTATTATTATTATTATTATTATTATTATTATTATTATTATTATCATCATCATTTACAATTTAGTAGTAAATGTGTATGTATAAAATCATGTATATAATGTATATAATCCATATCCGTATTTAATGTGATCTGACAATTTAAGATGTATTAATTTGTTCATAATTTTAACATTTTTATTTACTTGATTTTAAACTATTTTTTGTTAATAACAACAATAAATTAGTTAATTTAAAATAAATCTAAGAGTGCTGTCATGTTAAATTATATTTTAACTGTTAAAAGTAGTTTCAAACTTATTTTTTAATCATTACAATAATAGTTAGTTTCAAATCAAAGATTGCCTTGACAAAGAGTAATGTTACAAAAAAATATTGATTTATTTTAACAAATTATTTAATAGTAGTTTCAAACTAATTATTATTATTCTTAAATAAAATGTATATATATATATATATATATATAATATGGATTATACACATAAAATATATATAGTTGCGTCAAACAAATAATAATAATTATAATTATTATTATTATTATTATTATTAATTACAATAATAAACAATTAGTATAAAATCAAAGATTGCTCTCATAAAGAGAAATGTCAAAAATATGAATATATTTAAACAAATATTAAAAGTAGTTTTAAACTAATTAATTTTAGTAATTACAATAATAAATGATTAAAAACAAAAATAGCTCTGACAGTGGAATTTTAAAAATAATAGAACATTTTGTAACAGTTTTGTATTAGTAGTAGTGGTAGTAGTAGTAGTAGCGTTTTTGTTGTTATTATAAATTTTTTTTTTGGTATTAACTATTGTTGCGATATATTATTTATATTTTTAGAGGTTTGTTTTGTGAGAGCAATCTTAATATAATTTAAAATATTTACCTCACTTGGTTTTTTTATGAGAGCAATCTTAATATAATTTAAAATATTTACCTCACTTGACATTTTTATATATATATATATAATATATATATATATATATATAAAAAATATATAAAATATGTGTATATTAAATTATTTTGAAACTATTATTTTTACTTAGATTTTAATTTAATTAATCTCTAATCCTTATCCAGTAATCTAAATAACTGGCAAAGCTATGGAAAAATTAATTGGAGTAAACTTCTGTCATAGTCTTGGGAGTGCTTCTGTTACTCAACACCTAAACACTTATGTTTGTATGTGCAGTTGCATATAGGATTCTTAAGGATACTTGTCCTAAAGGGGAAATCCACTTCCAGAACAATTTACAGATAATATACTTACCCCCTTGTCATCCAAGATGTTCATGTCTTTCTTTCTTTAGTTGTAAAGAAATTGTGTTTTTTTTGAGGAAAACACTTCAGGAATTTGCTCCATATAATGGACTGATATGGTGCCCCGAGTTTGAACTTCCAAAATGCGGCTTCAAACGATCCCAAATGCGATTGTAAACGATCCCAGCCAAGGAAGAAGGGTTTTATCTAGCGAAATGATTGGTTATTTTCATTAAAAAATACAATTTAAATACTTTTTTATCTCAGACGCTGGTGTTGTCTTACTCTCCGTGAACTCTTTGTATTCTGGTTCAAGACAGTTAGGGTATATCAAAACTCCAACCGTATTGTCTCCCTCAACTTCAAAAATCATTTCAAAATCATCCTACATCGCTGCAGAAGTACCAACACAGTGTAGAGTTCAGGGAGAGTAAGACCAGATGAGCGTTTGACATTACAAAGTATATAAATTGTATTATTTTTATGAAAATAACCGATAATTTCTTTAGATAAGACCCTTCTTCCTTGGCTGGGATCGTTTACAACCGCATTTGCTAAAGTTTGAAGCTGCATTTAAACTGCATTTTGGAAGTTCAAACTCAGGGCACCATGTCAGTCCATTATATGGAGAAAAATCCTGAAATATTTTTCTCAGAAAACATCATTTCTTTACAACTGAAGAAAGAAAGACATGAACATCTTGGATGACAAGAGGGTGAGTACATTATCTGTAAATTGTTGTTCTGGAAGTGGACTTCTCCTTTAAAACCAAAGTCGATGTCCATTTGCCCCAGTCCTGATACAGCCGGGTTGGAGTGTCCAGTTCTGGCGTACAAAGGCACTTTTGTGGAAGTCTGTGAATAAAAGGAAAGCTTTGGTTCTCCATCATACCCTCTGGAAACTTCCGCAGTGCTTGTCATCTTGGAGCCACCCGAGTTGCCTGGATTCAGTTCCATTGAGCTGCCCGCTGGCCTCCAAAAGTCTGCTGCAAGTTTTTAGATTCTCCAGGAATGAAAAGTTCTCTTGTGCGAGGCGTAGCCCTGCCGATGCAATCCTTAAACAATGATATCATTTGTAACAAGGGATTTGCCAAGGCACACCCCAAAATTGTTGCTGATCACAGAAAAGCCTCGTTGATTCTGATTGGTGAATGCATTTCTCTTTAAATGGCAGCTTCTTGTTTTCTAAATAAGCCGTTTTTGTGGTTGGATGTTGCTCAGATTTGGTAGCATCCTGCTTTTTTGATGTGGCACGCATTTTATTTGTCTGCATGCACCGTCTTTAGGTGTTTTCACATGATTGCATCATTTGTTTCCCTCTGTTACGGTTGTTTTAGAGTGAGCTTAAACTCAATAACACCATCTGGACGATTTCCACAGCTTAGTGTCAATGCGACAGTCAAATTATTTAATGCAAGTCGGACATATCCGTTACTTTGCGTTGTTTCACAGGGGCTGTTCACAGGGTTAGCATATGATTTGTATTTATGTTTCTATGTTGTTGCTAGGGTGTTATAGGCAGATCCTTTAACGAAATCAATAGGATTTTGTTTTTTAGTTTTTTGCTTGTTTTTTTTTTTCATCCATCAGGCAAAAGTACAGTTTCAGATTGAGGTCTGCACCAAAGTGTATTGCTTTAGGTTAGAAGTATGTGTTGGATGTATGTGATGATGAATAATAATGTATGCCTTAGCAAACAACACTAATACAGTGTCTTGTTAAGCACAGGTAGCTTTAAGTGGCAACAAAGTGGATTATGAGAGTGTGATATTAATAGCACATTGCTTTATTTGGCAAGTGCGGTAAAGATAGGCGGTTAGTTAAATTGAAACAAAATGTCTTCCTGTTACTTCTTGCAATTCACTTGTGGCATTTGTTTTATTGCACAGTTCATTTCACAATCATTTCAATTATTATTTTTCAACTATTTTTATTATTATTATCATTATTATTATTATTGTTGTTGTTGTTTTTTGATTTAGTTTATTTGTTTTTTATTTTTATTTTTCATTTACTTTTATTTTTGTTTTGTTGTTTTGTTTCTATTTTGTTTTGCCTTGTTTTAACTTAGTTTCCATTTTGTCTTGTTTTGTGTATTTAGTTTCTCGTTTTGTTTTTGTTCTTTATTTTTAGTTTTATTTTTTTATTTTTTGTTGTTTTGTTTGTATTTTGTTTTGCCTTGTTTAACTTAGTTTCCATTTTGTCTTGTTTTGTGTTTGTAGTTTCTCATTTTTTTTTTTAGTTGTATTGTTTGTATTTTGTTTTGCCTTGTTTTTGTTTAGTTTTAATTTAGTCTTGTTTTATGTTTTAATTGATCTTTTTTTTCGTTTTTGTTAATTTTTTTTAGTGGATTTTTGTTTGTTTTGCCTTGTTTTTATTTAGTGTTCATTTTGTCTTGTTTTGTGTTGTTTAGTTTCTCATTTTGTGTTGTGGTTTATTTGTTTTTTGTTTCTTGGGTTTTTTTGGTTTTCATTGTTTATTTTTATTTAGTGGTTTTGTTTGCATTTTTGTTTTGCCTTGTTTTTTTGTATAGTTTTCATTTTGGTTAGTGGCTTGTTTTGTTTAGTTTCTCATTTTTATTTTTTTATTTATAGTTTACATTTTGTTTATTTTTGTTTAGTGGTTTTTGTATTTTTTTTTTTTTAATTTATTTATTTATTTTTTTGCCCTTGTGTTGTTTAGGTTTCATTTTGTCTTGAATTTTACCCGAATTTTTAATTTTCGGGTGAACTGCTCTATAAGGGTGAACTAACTATAAGGCCCTTATTTTCATTTCATTTTCTGTTTTGCTCAGAAATACATCACATTACAAAATAGAATAGGTTGCAGTTGCTCATGTTGACCTTAAAAGTTATTTTTCTGTTTAAGGGTTCTTGGCCTAAAAAAGTTGAACCTCTGATCTACGACACAAATAAAATGATTTAATTCCGCCCTGAAAATGAGTGCTTTAAGTCCTCATACCTGTACTCAGGCATTTTGATAAATGACCATTAAAACGGACAAATTCTGACATATTTGAAATGGCAAGCTACTACAAAAACAATCAGTTTCCTGGCTTTAAATGATTCATGCTATTCCTATGTTTGGGGAGTATAAAATTAGGTAGTCAGGGCAGCAGGGGAAGACTGTGTTTTTGAAGGGAAGTGTGTTATATCCTCACTGTAAGGGCTTCTGTGGATTGCGCCGTTGTTGGCGCCCCTTTTGCCGTCTGCTGCTGTAGCCAGCACCCTTCAACCCATAGTGCTCATCACCCACTAACGCCTGCGTGCCAATACAGGAAGACCGTTTTAGTCTCAACAGCTCAGACAGGAAGTGACTTCATGTTGTGGAGCTCGATGCAACTTTCAAGCCAGAGCTGCTTTGCATTGAACAGATCGGCTTCAGTGTTGGTTGACATATTAATGAGGTCAAGGCGCTCAGTGCCATATCATTTCTAGTTCACAAGCACACCGCATGCACCGCGCTTCTTTTGAAAATAAGGTGAGAGGATCGAACCAGTGTGAATTTTCACAAAGAATGATAGAAAACTGTTGCAAAAGCCTGCAGATAGTATCAAAACAAACTTGCACTGCCTTTGAAGACAACAAAACCAGGCCTATTTACTTTCTTAAAGTGATAGTTCACCCAGAAATGAAAATTCTGTCTTTACTCACCCTCATGTCGTTTCAAACCCGTAAGACCTTCGTTTATCTTCAGAGCACAAATTAAGAAATTTCTAATGAATGCGAGAGCTTTCTGACCCTGCATAGACAGCAACGCAACTGACACGTCGAAGGTTCGGAAAGGTAGTAAGGATATTGTTAAAATAGTCCATGTGACATCAGTGGTTCAACTGTAGTTTAATGTTACAAGAATACTTCTTGCGTGCAAAGAAAACAAAAATAACCTTATTTAATATATAGGCCTTGAATGTGTCAGTTGCGTTGCTGTCTATGCAGGGTCAAAAGGCTATCAGATTTCATTAAAAATATCGTAATTTGTCTTGAAATGACATGAGGCTGAGTAATTAATGGCAGAATTTTTATTTTTGGGTGAAATATCTCTTTAATGACCATTCCTGGTCATATTGTACACAAATTAATGGCACTGATGAATAAAATCGAGGCCCTCATCCTATTTTCATAAAATTTCTTTTTGTTTAGAAATGCATCACATTACGAAACAAAATGGGTTGCGAACGCAGTTTAAGAATAGATAACGTGTTAGATTTCCACCTTAAAGTATGTTTTCTGTTATGTTGTTCACTTCCAGAGCAGAAATGCTTTAAGTACATTCGGTTTCTGATACCAGGTGCAGTTTAATTCCCGTGAGAAACCATCCCTAACTGTCTGCTAATTTGCTCCCATGAGAGTGTTACGTGAGGATGGGAGACTCACATGTGTCACTTGTTTTATTTTAGTTTAAGTTTCTTCTCCGTACAAAACTTCAGTCATAGTGGAAAAAGAGCATAGCTACAACTTCGAGATTCACATTGCTCACCGCTACGAAAGTGAAAAGTGTTTTTTTTTTTTTTTTTTTTTTTCTTTTCAACTTCTCATTTCTGCTTTCTGGTGTGCTCAATTCTCTCAATTTTTTCCATAGTAATATTTTTTTTTATTTATGGAACGGCACAGCTTTATTTAACCTCATTTTAACGTGAGGAGACTTTTCACTAGGCCAGATCTTTGCATAAACACCCCTAGATCTAATCTAGTGACCACTCGGACCAAAATAATCAGACTGAGATGTAAACGTCTGAGTGGTCAGCATATTTATCTGGAATCGAAATCTAAAAAAGTGTATGCGTGTGAGAGTGTGTACATATATACTCACAAAACAAGAAGTGACCTATTTTGTGATTATCTCCTTTTATTATCCTAAAGTTTCTGAGTGTGTAAAAGATGTCCATTATTGGCCATATACATTCGTCGGTATATTTAGCTTTAGTCTAGGATGTAGTTAGAGGCTTTTCCAAGTGTGAAGTGTTTGTTTTAAGGCTGGCTTGATGCCCTCTGCTCGCACTGAATATTTAACAGGCTTTTTGCAAGCCTGCTTGCTGCTCAGCCCTTCTTCCTGTCTGAGGCATCGGAAAATCTACAGCCGCCACTTCCCCTTTGAAAGTGTGTGTGCTTGCACTGTATTTGCTGGTAAACAGTGTTTGCTGTCATGCTTGGTATGTCTAATTTTGAGTAATTGTTTAAATTTAAGTTAATTTCCTGTATCTATATATGACCACCTCTTTAGTGTTTTCAATGTTATTTGATTATTTGGATTTATTTTAAAGCACTTTCAGTAATGAATGAATGTGTGTGTAATTTGCAGATCTTCAGCCTGTTCTGGCTGCAGCTGTACGCCTCAGGCTCAGCTCTGATGTTACCGGCTGAAACGGGTCGACTGTGAGAGGACGATTTCCCTCAGCTATGTCTACCTTTGAGGTAATGCAAACCTTGAAATGTTGCCATTAGGCTATAATGTGATTTATGACTTTATTTCATTCATACAGCATCCTGTGTTTGTACATCAAGGGCTTTTCCTTATGTTCTCATTCCCCTTTCTAGACGATCTGGCCTCAGGGCACTGAGTGTGTGGCCAGGTACAACTTCGCTGGAACGACTGACCAGGACTTGCCTATGTGCAAAGGAGATGTCCTTACTATAATTGGAGTAACTAAGGTAAATTTCTAAATTGGTTGTGTTCACGCTAAAATGAAGTCATTTGTGCACACTTATATAAACTATCCTTTTAAATGTAAAATTAAAAAAATAAAACTTATTATTCATATTCACTACCAGTTAAAGGTTTGTGGTCAGTAGGATTTTTAAAAATGTTTTAATAGAAGTCTCTTATGGCTTTCCAAGGCTTTATTTATTTGATCAAAAATACAGTAAAAACAGTAATATTATAAATAAATATTACAATTTAAAATGTAGTGTAATGATTTTTAATACATTTTAAAATGTATTTTAATGCAAAGCTGAATTTTCAGCATCATTACTCCAGTCTTTAGTCATCCTTGATCCTTGTGTATAAAAAACAGTGGCTGCCAAAGTCCCAAAAATTGCTTAAAAATATAATAAATGTGATATACAATAGCTTTTAATTAAGCCTTAAATGTCATATGGCTCACCAAGGCTCAATTTATTTGATTAAAAATACAGTGAAAACAGTAATATTGTAAAATATTATTACAATTTAAAATGTAATTTATTCCTGTGATGCAAAGCTGAATTTTCAGCATCATTACTCCAGTCTTAAGTCATCCTTGATCCTTCAGAAACCAGGCTAATATGGCAGGTTGATGATCAAGAGAAATTTTTATTATCCGTGTTAAGAACAGTTGTGCTTCTTAATTTTTTTTTTTTGTAAAACTTTTTTCAGGATTCGTTGATAAACAGAAAAAAACAGATCTATTTAAAACATTCTAAATGTATTTACTGTGAATTTTTGATCAATATTAACCATCCTTGCTGTGAATAGAAGTATTTAAAAAATCAAACTGATGCCAAACCTTTGAACAGTAGAGTACTTAAAACTTTTTAAAATTCCATTTTTTGTCATGTTTTAGTGGAATACTTAACAGAAAAATAGAAGTTTGCAGAATATTCGCTACTTTTATCACACAATGAAAGTGCAAAGAAACCAGTGGCTGCCAAAGTCATGTGTAATGGAAGCCTTAAGTGTCATATGGCTCACCAAAGCTCTATTTATTTGATTAAAAATCCAGTAAAAACAGTAATATTGTAAAATATTATTACAATTTAAAATGCTGTGGAATAAATTTGAACACATTTTAAAATGTAATTTATTCCTGTGATGCAAAGCTGAATTTTCAGCATCATTACTCCAGGCTTTAATCACATGATCCTTCTAAAATGTCGCTTTGTTGGTCAAGAGACATTTTTATAATTAGTGTTGAGAACAGTTGTGCTTCTTAAAGGAGAAGTCCGCTTGCAGAACAACAATTTACAAATAATTTACTCACCCCCTTGTCATCCAAGATGTTCATGTCTTTCTGTCTTCAGCCGTAAAGAAATTATGGTTTTTGAGGAAAAAAATTCAGGATTTTTCTTCATACAATGGACTTGATTGGTGCCCCGATTTTAAATGTCCAAAATGTAGTTTAAATGCAGCTTCAAAGGGCTCTAAGAAGGGTCTTATCTAGCAAAACAATGTCATTTTTTTGAAAAATAAAAATTTGTATGCTTTTCAAGCACAAAAGCTCGTGTAGCACAGGCTCTGGGATGCTGGTTCATGACGCTACGAATTAGTGACGGGTCATTCTTGAACAAATCTTTAATGTGACTCGGGATGAACGAGTCGTCTCGGGGAGTGATTCGTTCAGTCACGCATGCAACTAATCAATTCTTTTTCCGGCTCACACTGCATTGATTGAGTTTATGGGGCTGTCACGTGATGAACAACGACTCAAACCCAAAAACTTGTCAGATAAGAAGTGAGGTGAGCTAATCATAGACTAAAGACCCAGGTAAACAATGAATTAATCTTTTCTGTTTCTTATAGCATTATAGTTTTGTCTTGTTTGTAGTGTGATCAACGTTTGTGTAAGCAGTAGATGTGTAGTAACATGTAACATTTTAATTATATTTTGCTAAAATAAATGAAATTAATGAAATGACTCAAAAAGATTTGTTCATTTTGCTGAACGAGACTCAAAGGTCCGAGTCGGTAAAATGATCCAAACTTCCCATCACTACTACGAATTATGTCTAAGTTCATCGTCTGTGCACTCCGGCTCAAAAAGGTAGAGTATGGCGAAAAACTCCATCTTATTTTCTCCCACAACTTCAGAATCGTCCAACATCTTTGTACCTTTTTGTTTGTAAACAGCGTTTGACTTACTTGCACTTTCTTAGTCTTTGCGCGTTCGCTTTGTAAACACTGGGTCTGTAGTTCCACCTATGTCCCGTGTGACCTTTCGTCGTGATTCAATACTACGTGAACGCGCATCCCAGAGCCCTGTTACACAACCTTTTGTGCTTAAAAAGTATATACATTTTTTTTCCGAAAAAAATGACCGATCATTTTGCTAGATAAGACCCTTCTTCCTCCGCTGGGATCGTTTAGAGCCCTTTGAACCTGCATTTAAACTCATTTTGGAAGTTCAAAATTGGGGCACCAATCAAGTCCATTATATGAAGAAAAATGAAATGTTTTCCTCAAAAACCATAATTTCCTTACGACTGAAGACAAAAGACATGAACATCTTGGATGCCAAGGGGGTGAGTAAATTATTTGTGAATTGTTGTTCTGGAAATGGACTTCTTTAATATTTTTTGTGAAACTATTTTCAGGATTCCTTGATAAACAGAAAGAACAAGAAGTATTTGAAACGTTATAAATATATATTTGCTGTGAATTTTTGCTCAGTATTAACCATCCTTGCTGTGAATAGAAGTATTCTGACAAACTGGCAAAACTTTAAATTTGTGCCATATTGTAGGAGAATACTTAACAGAAAAAGAGAAGTTCACAGAATATTACACTGTTTTTACCGTGCAATGAAAATTAATAGAAACCAGTGGCTGCCAAAGTCCCAAAAATGGCTTAAAAATATAATAAACGCACTAAACAATAGCTTTTTGTGTAGAACAGACTAACACCCAAGTCAGCATTTGCTGAAATTCATTTCCACTCTGATGAAAAGTGCAGTGTGAACATTCTGTTAATATCTCTTTTTGTGTTTTACGTAAAAAATTGCCATATGGGTTTGGAACGACGTATAACAAACCAAAGTTTCATTCAGAATTTGTCTGCTGGTGTTTTCTTCCAGGATCCAAATTGGTACAAAGCGAAAAATGCAGCAGGACGAGAGGGTACCATACCAGCAAACTACGTTCAGAAGAGAGAAGGAGTGAAGTCAGGTGGTAAACTGAGCCTTATGCCGTAAGTACATAGTTCATTTGCATGCATTTATTTATTTTTTTTATATATAAAATGGTTTTGGCTTCACTTGAACTGCGATAAGAGAGAGTGTTTGTGTGAATCTCATACATACAAACATTAGCATGCTATATTTAGCATGTGTCGCTGATATCATCACAGATCACCTACTACAGTATATCTACAATAACACACAAATGTCTTCCTGCTTTCCGTTCCACCACAATAACCCAAGGACTCATTTGAATCGGCCAGCTGTTTAAAATAGAAGGAGAAATCAGGGAGTTATACAAATAACAGTGGAAAAAGTCCATCTCTCAGCATCTGATATGCAAAGGCCAGAGACGTGCATAATGATTAGGGATCGGTTGTAAGAGAGCATGTGATATTCTTCAATTACTTGCTGCTTTTAGAAGGAACAATGGATATAATGATGCAGACGTCTCGGTTTCATTTAGCGTGGCAATGCAGCGTCAAGTGAATCCTTCAAAGCTGATGTATGGGATCTGGATGTCTGCTTTTAGCCATGTGTAATGGAAGGTTTAGTTTGAGATGTGTTCGGCTTTAGCAGATTGTGACGATAGCAGTCGTTTTTTTTGCTGTCTAGTCTTTGGTAAGTGCACAGCTTTGGTTTATTTTCGATGGTGTGTATGTATATGTGTGGGTAATTGGGAGATACAGATTGGATGTTTGTCATGCCAGGGAAGCCACAGAAGGGCCAGGCAAGGCCAGCGCTCCTTTTGGAAGCCTGTAATTTAGCTTCCTTTTCTCAGCCTTGTGCACAATATTATGTATCTGAATCAGTGTTTCTTACTAAATTTTCCCAGTAGTTGGTCCTAATTCTATTTGATTCTGTTCTTTGTGACATTTTACTGATTTTAAAGTCCATTACAGCAATTCAAAGTGTTAACACAAGTTCATGAGTGTCATCCTTAGTGTCATTTGAATGTCTACGGTTATAAAATGCTTTTATCTGAAGTGCCTTTCAAATAAGGAACATCACAAACAGATATAATATTATTTCATCATTTATATCAAACAAAACAATCAACCTTTCTCATATTTCCGGGTTTCTCATAGCGAGGTCGTCATAGTTGGGTAAAATCCGAAAGCAGTGAATGGGAGAGTACCACAAATATATTTTTTGCATTTCCATTTGCTCAAATAGCAAAAGAGAAACTCCACGATGGTGTTTTCGTGAATTTCAATCAAAGGAAAAAAATTGAGAGAGACTGATATCAGCAGTCAGAAGAGAGAACGATATCAAATTTACAGTCCCTCCCATAGACGCTGCATTAAAAACACCCTCGCATTAGCGTTAAGTAGTTTTTTTTTGTAACTTGATGAAAAGATGATATAATACAAAGTATAGTGTTATAAATGTACATGCATTTAAAAAAAAAAATCAAAACGTGAATAACTTTTTATGATTTTGGATGATGACTGTTGAAATGTGTCATCATGGACTTGTGAAAAGGGTCTGTACCACATTACTGATGGATTTTTCTACAGTAAAATACTATTTATTTAAAAAAAGTATCTGTAATTGCTTTATTAAATAATTTTAAAGCATTTGACAGATTCATTAAAAAAAAGGCTCATGAAAGTTCATACTGTATTGAATTGAATTCATACAATTGACAACTGAGTAAACTAGAATCTATTATAAAGTTATTTTTTTGTAACATTTTAATGTTTATAACATAAAAAAAAAAACCCATTACATCATTTTTTTTCTTAATTTAAATTTCTTAAAGTTCATACTGCATTTACAGTTGAGGTCAGAAGTTTACATACACCTTGCAGAATCTGAAAAATGTTAATCGTTTTACCAAAATAAGAGAGATTATACAAAATGCATGTTATTTTTTTTATTTAGTACTGACCTGAATAAGATATTTCACATAAAAGACATTTACATATAGTCCACAAACGTAAATAATAGTTGAATTTATAAAAATGACCCCATTCAAAAGTTTACATACACTTGATTCTTAATACTGTGTTGTTACCTGAATGATCCACAGCTGTTTTCTTTGTTTTGTTTTGTTTAGTGATAGTTGTTCATGAGTGCCTTGTTTGTCCTGAACAGTTAAACTGGCTGCTGTTCTTCAGAAAAATCCTTCAGGTCCCACAAATTCTTTGGTTTTTCAGTATTTTTGTGTATTTGAACACATACACACACATATATTAGGCAAACTCAAACTTTTTTGTATGTGATTAATCGCAATTAATCATTTGACAGCCCTAATCCAAGCCCTGAACCCTTCTAGCAATGACTGTATGATTTTGAGATCCATCTTCTGTAGCTTCTGAAGGCCAGTACTAAATGGAAAAAAAAAGATATTTAGGCAAAAAAAACACCTACACTTACTCTTTCTGTTCAAAAGTTTACACCCCCTGGCTCTTAATGCATTTTTTCCCTCAAAATCATACAGTCATCATTGGAAAGGGTTTAAATACACAAAAATGCTGAAAAAACAGAATTTCTGGGACCTGAAGGATTTTTCTGAAGAACAGCAGGCTTAACATTTTAACTGTTCAGGACAAACAAGGGACTCACAAACAACTGTCACTAACAAAAAACACAGCTGTGGATGATTCAGGTAACAGCACAGTATTAAGAATCAAGTGTATGTAAACTTTTGAACAGGGTCATTTTTATAAATTCAGCTATACTTTTATG